>NC_032016.1:3740993-3817490 GCF_001865875.1 Lupinus angustifolius
GGGTAGCTCTAATACGAGTTTGAGGAAGAATTGTGGGATCAATTTCAGACAATAGGACAATGTTCACGACGTTAGGTTTTGCAAAAACGTAACCTAGAACTGTTGTGCAATTTGTTTTGTTACTACACTTAATCGATTAACCTTTGTGTTAATCGATTAACATGATTGAAATTTTAACATAGTTAGTCCATTATGTTCCACCTTAATTGATTAAAAATTTAAAACATTTTTAGCTCAGGTAATCAATTAAGGGAACATATAATCGATTAAGACAATTTGAAAAAACCTAAGTAATTGATTAAAACACATAACAGTCGATTAAATAAGTCAAAGAAATTGATTTTGGCACAATTTGAATTAGTTTATAGGTTTTCTAAGACTCTATTATAAAGATCTATCCTAAACACCTAATGTGCACTTAACACAGAACCAAAAAGGCATGAAAGCATATACAAACAAGAATGCATTTTACAATTAAGAACACATGCATATTATGGCAATAAGTGAACTTATTTAGGGTTATCTAGAAGGCTAGCATACACTTAAGCACTTAGGTAATATATCAGACATAACATTTTATTAGACATTATAGAGTAGTATTTATCACGATATTTGGTTACCTCACATGTTTTACCTCATCTTTATCAAGATGTTTGAAGTTCCCCATATTTGATGTTTTCTTTGGCATTTCTTCAATTTTTTATTATCATTAGTACCTACAAAATAGTAAGCGTACCTTTCCTCTCCTCTTTTGGAAATGGCTTAATCAAGCATTAAATTCGTGTAGACTTTCCAAAAATTGTTTTGGTTAAATTGCATTAATGTGAGATTTAATTTGTTGTGCTTCAACATGATTAGAAAATCCTAGATGGTATATTTCTAAATTTACTTATTAATCAAAACATGATTGAAAGATTCTTATACTAGTATAATAATATTATGTTGTATTTAAAACATTGTAAATGTAACATACAAAGAATTAGGCATAAAATTTATTAGGGGCGAATTCTTGATTCTTGAGTTTATTGCCTTGCTAAGATTTCATTATTGAATATATTTATCACACATAGTTATGAAATACTTGTAGTTAAGAAGCGATGCCTTGTTTTACCTTTGTAGTACAATGCTTCCTATCTTCAAGCAATCGTGATTGCAAGTTGCTTATAAGTATCATAATCCCATTTCCTTTGGCGACAAGTCAAAGAAGTTTGATCTTCTCACCTTCTTATGTGCCTAGAGCACTTGATATCCATAATGAAAGTTGAAGTCCATATGTCCTTAGGATCACCTATAAAATACAATTACTTGTTTTTCTTAGATATCCAACTAGGCTTGGGTCCCTTGATGTTAGTAGCTTGGGGATTATGTTTCTTAGTAATCTACATACAATTTCCATGTGAAAAATCATGCATTCCAACATTACATGCATTCAAGGTATGACCATACAATCCACAATAGAAACAAGTAGGGGATTCAAGATGTGAGAGTTTTAGAACATTTACTTGATTCATGTGAAATGTGTTATTTTCATGCATATCTTCTAAACTAGATTTAATCCTATCATTTTCATATTTAGCAATTTAGTTGTTTGAATTGTGATAACTAGATGTGAAATTAGCAAGATTATCCTTTAAGACATTAATTTCATGTTTCACACAAATGCAAGTTTCACACATAGATGTCATATTTAAACTAGAAGTACAATCATATGAAGAGTTAGCATATTTTGCATCTAAGGTTTCATTTTCAATTTTGAACATATCAATGAAGTTTTGTGATTCACATATCTTCTTTTCAAGATCTAAAATTAACCTTTTTCTTTCTATGTTCTTTTTAGATAACATTTTAAGTTCTTCATGCATTTCAACATTAGCATGATAAAGCATGTCATACATGGGAAGTATATCAAAATTTGAAATAGAATCAGATGAGTATACCACACTAGGCTCATCTTGCTCACTTACTTTACAAGATTTCATATTTTGAGCCATTAGACAAATCTTGTATGATTCTTTATTTTCCGAGATGCTTGTTGATGAATCATCCTCTTTGGGTTCATCCCAAATGATGTATGCCTTCTTAGCTTTGATGTCCTGAGAGTCTTTCTTGTAATCTTGTTCAACCTTCTTGGAAGGAGTAGGGCATGTGTACCTCATGCATCCTACTTTCCTACTCTTATGGGAAGATGCATTGTCTTTGAAATTATTGCTCATCTTGATTGAACTTTCTTCATCTTTTTTATGAAGCTCCCTCGTTCCTCCATTCTTTCTTAAGTAATTTCTGAATTTGTTGATAAGGAGGGATATGGCTTCATCATCCGTGTCGGAATCAGACTCATCATCATCATCATATATCTCCTTTTGACTTCTTGAATGTGATCTTTTTGTTTTGAAGGAGGTTTCTTTGGTGTCCTTGTCCATTTGTTCATTGAGTATCAAACGTCTTAAGTCTAACTCATGTTCTTTAAGTTTGTCAAATAAGGATGCAAGCGTCATTTGTTCGAAGTCCTACTCCATGATGGCAGTCACCTTGGGTTGTCATTTCCTGTCTAGACATCTCAAAACTTTAACAGTTAGTTCATGTTTGGAAAATGGTTTATCTAATGCAATGAGATGGTTATGTAAGAAATTTTGGGTCACAAATGTAATATTTAATGTGATTGTGTCATTATTTTTCTTAGCCAAATTAAAGTGATCTACTTCAAGTAAAGTTTATGGCTATAGATATATTTATCATGAAAATTATTGTGTAGATATATATCTTAATTTATATTTGTATGATGGGAAAAAATAAGAAATAAGAAAAATTCAAAAGGCATCATCATTCATGAAAGGGAATGTATGTCTTATAAATAGGGGTTATGGTCCTCAATTATAGACACAACAAAATAATTCTATTCTCTTCATTCCATTGGAAGAGGAACTAAAGACTAAGGGTAGTCTACATTGGAAGATCACTAATCCATCAAGAAGTTCATTTCTTTCAATAAGATTTCATGGATTCTCCAAGTATGCTTCCGCTTTTCTATTTATTCTTAATGATTTGACATGATTGATATATGTATATGATGATAGTATTCTTATGATATTTAGTATCTTCCATGTTATGAGAGTACAACAAGTAGTATCAGCCACTTTCATCTTAAATTATTAAGATATGAAATTCCCATTCCAATATGCATTTATTATTCAGAATTTGATATGAATTGTTTTTTGATATAGATGCATTATTTTTAGAACTTTCTTTTTCTGTGTAAGCATTAAAATACATGCATGTAATTATCTATTTGAATATATCTGTGTGTATCCATGAATGTGTATAATCAAGACTCAAACATATGTACTGTGTCCTGCAACTTCAACATTTTCTGGTTCAATCTGCAGTCTATAACTGCATATGCTCATTGCATATTTGGCTTGATAATCGCAGTGGAAACAAAGGCAACAAAATACACTATTAAACATATTATAAATTTGACATGCATATTATACATATGCATCATGGTGTAGTTAAAGTTTCATCTTTCTGGTCAAATTTTTTCTCTCCTGGTTCCGACATATGAAATTAAAGTATTACTCAATATTCATTTGAATTAAAAATAGTGTTGTTTTTTGGTTGAAGCGTTACATTTCCTTACACAAACTTCTCTGTGCCTCTGTTAAGTGTTATTTATTTCTTTTAATGTGATACCGTTTGAAAATTTAAAATATGATAAAAGGATCTCGTTGGTATCAGACACGTTTTTTTATTGATGAAAAGGTGGCTCCTTAATAGTTATTATTACTATGACAAGTTAATATGCTATTCAGTCTCCATATATATAATTAAAGATATACTCATTCTATTGTAATTAGGAGACAAATAAATTATTATTATTTTTTGCATCCATATGGAAACATGCTGTAAATAAATAATAATTACTTCGGATTAAGTTTTAAATAAAAATTCAAATAATTTATTATATTTGGATTATAAATTTGTTTAACATTTTAAGTGATTCAATTAAAACAAGAAGTTGTCAAAATGACCTCTCTTGTCTAGATTGCTCATAATAAATATTGAATGTTATTGTGTATATACATTCATGCGAGTATTGATCGGCTCAAAGGAAGATTAATATTTGGTCGGATTATAACCACATATGTGATGGTAAATATATGATAATTATAAATTTATATATGTTAATTGTAAATCAATACAAAGAATGATTTACTATTTGACATGCATTATTATCAATGTTTGACCATTACAACAAGTGTACCATTAGCAATTAATATTATTGTCCAAAGACTTAACATTAATGTTGCATTTCATATCTTGAGATAAATTATACCATATTTGAATTTGATTATATAGGAATTTGAATTATGATGTGAGTACATATTTAAGTTGTTTATTTTGTTCTTTTTTCCAATTAACGTTGCTAATTCAGTTCCAATCCTTAATGGTACCAACTTTAAGGATTTGAAAGAGAATATCTTAATTGTTCTTGGCTGTATGGATCTTGACTTTGCACTAAGAATGGAGCAACCCCTTCTATTGCAGACTCTAGTACCTCTGAAGAGAGGAAAACTTATGAGAAGTGGGAGCGCTGCAATCGCATGAGTCTTATGATCATTAAACGCGACATTCCAGAGGCATTTAGGGGTGCTATATCTGAAAGGGTAATAAGTGCCAAAGAATTCCTTACCGAAATGGAGAAACGATTTTCCAAAAGTGATAAGGCAGAAACAAGCACTCTACTTCAAAGCTTGATTTCTATGAAGCATAAAGACAAAGGGAATGTAAGGAAGTACATAATGGAAAATTCTAATATTGCTTCCAAGATTAAGGCTTTAAAGCTTGAGTTGTGGATGACTTACTTGCTCCTTTGGTGTTAATATCTTCTCCTTAGACGCTCCCTTCTTGAATTCTTAGAACCCATACCTTGGTTTGACTACTCTAATTGCCTAAGAAAACCTTTCTTACGATCTAGCCCCAAACAAGAATATGTTCTAAACTCAAGACCTCTAAGTCTTTGTGAAGATTCACAGGATCTCTATGGTGGTAAGACACTAAGAGATGACTTTCCTTATCATAAAAACAACACAAAAACAGAGTATTATAAAGCTCAATATTGCTCAAATATTATAATTAAAATCCAACTATAAACCCTATATAAATCTCACAAATTAACAAGAATATGTATGAGTTCAGAATTATGCAGAAACATGTAATTTCTACCCTGTGAAATCTCTAAAAGAAATGCAAGAATCATGCAAAAAAATATAGAATGATGAACACATTTAATCACAGGCAATTGGATGACATTTTAAACCTTAAGCATGATACTACCTCTCACTATCTCACATGCATTTCTCTATGCCTATATGACACACAATGAGCACGAAAAATATGCAACTTAGCAGTTCTAAAAATGAATGAATGAATGTTTGTAGCATGGTGTAAAAACACAATTTATATAGTAAAGTTGTTTGATGCCTAGTTAATCGATTAAGTGCCCTTTTAATCGATTAACGGGTTGTTGAGAATAACTGAATTCTGTTTTTTCAGTTATCTGTTAAAACTGATTTTACGTTAATCGATTAATGCCTTGCTTAATCGATTAACTGAAATATTTTTTAGCTAAGAGATTAAATGGTAAACTACCTATATGTTATGCTTATCAACTATACATGTTTTACCATTATGTTATGTCTAAAATGCACAAATAACATGTATGATTAATGCATGAACATATAATAATCTAGATGGCATGTCTCATAATGATATGATGTTTTTAGAACTTGTGAAATTTGCATCTAGGTTTACCTAACCTAGACTCAATAACTAAGACACATATCTAAGACTACTAATGATGACTCTAGTCTAGACATGAAGCTCTTGAGTCTTTGGCTTGTTGATTTGTTGAGTTATCTTCAAGCTTTCACTAAATCCTTGTCTTCATCAAAACATAGGCAATCTAATAGTGTTATCTTGTCACTTTGCACTTTCAATGAGTCATGGGACTCATTTGATAGTGATGGACTGACGTTAGGAGATTGTAACAATGAGTCATGGGACTCATTTTATGTTGTTGAAATGTACAAGTCATGCCTAAGAGGGCCTCACTTGTTTTTGCAAGGGGAATTGACCAAAGCAGGGTCATTGTGTGTTAAAAATCGGCTCTTACACTACTTGATTGCATATATATTAGTTCAGAGGATTACTAACCACCCTCAACCCACAATCAATGATCTTAAGCTTATGTTTGCCATAAGGGAAGGCATTATGGTGAACTAGCCTTCGGAAATCTTGAAAGTTATGTAGGGCATAGCTTCATCTTCATCAAGGCTGCTTGCATATGGGATATTCATCTCCCGTGTCATTGACTATTACGAGATTGACACGTCAGATGTTGACATTATCACGACAAACTCCCGAGAGCATCTTTTTGGTGATAATCTTATTCAAAAGATGGGCATTTACAAATATGGTAATGAATGGAAATATCAAGAAGATCACAATGCTAGAGTGAATGAGGATTTTCCGAATGAAGATAATGTTGCGAATGCTAGTGATCATAACCCCGAGCAACCACCAACCGAGGCATATGTTGAGTATCACGAACCATCTTTTGGGCTTTCTCACCTGGATGCTATGGAACAACGCCTCAATGTGCGTATTGATGGACATTTTTAGTCTATGAGTGATTCCATGGCAGGTGAATTGCAGCAGCATCAACAGAGATTATCAAAAGACCTTGAACACATCATCTTCATTGTGCATGCTACACATGGCTCTTCCCAACCACCACCTCCTTAAGATTAGCCTATATAGGATTTTATAGTGGGCCTAGGGTGTGTGTGTTTGCTTTGGAGATTATCTTTTGATGTTGGTTGTATTTTTATTCTGTTGAACTCTTATGTACCCGTTGCACTTACTCTTACGTTTCATAAAACTTTGATATTAATGTGGATTATGTTTTCAATTATTGTAAGAGCCTTTGATTTTATCTACATGTGTATATCTACTATTGAGTGGTTAATATGCTTTGAATATTGCCTTAATCATAATCATTGATCATTCTATGAAATTCATGTCAAACTTACACGAATAGATATATCTCGCAATCAATTTCTGTCATAATCTGTTTTATTTCTAAATAATCAATTAACTCTATATAATAATTGATTAATGTTAAACTATGTGCACATGTTCAAGTAATTTTTAGACTGCTTAATCGATTATCCTTGATTACTTAATCGATTAAGACTAGTAAATTTTGTATAAATATTTCCTTGCTTTTGGCTTTTAATATCATAATATATCATAGCGTTTTGATCATGCCAAAAGGGGGAGGAAGATGTTGTTTCAGCTATTTTGCAGGTTGAAGTGAGCTTCCGCAAAAATCATGCTGCTACCCTAGCATTACCTCTTACATGGTTTGAGGGGGAGAATAAAGTGAGGGGGAGTAGTGCATTCTGATTCAACATTTGCAAACATATCATGTCCAACTTCAAGTCATCAAATAGATGAATTGTGTTAGTGTTTGTCATCATCAAAAAGGAGGAGATTGAATTGGAAAATAGTCAAAGGATGCCATCATAACCAACCTACTAAGTTTTGATGAAGACAAGGTCTAATATGGAAGCTTGAAGACTTGGATATCTTAGAAAACAACAAACTGAAAACTCAAGGTTAACGTCATAGAACTTAAGATTGCTTTTTATATTCTAGAGTCCTAAGATGCTTGCCTAGTTTTGAATTTAGGTTAGGTAAACCCAAGATTGAAGTGTCTCACAAAAAGTCTAAAATGAAAATCATATAGGTTGAGGCATTACATCTATATACATATATATGATAAGTAAGTTTCATGCCTTTGCATTAATCATCAATGGCTTTGTGCATAAAGGAATTAATCAGTTCTAAAATCATGTTGCATGTTCATTCATCATATAGAATGTTTACCATATAGTTAGGAAAAACCATTTTTAAACAATATTAATCGTTTAACTCATTTGATAATCGATTAAGTCCTGGTGAAATCCGTTAATCGATTAAGGGAAGGCATAATCGATTAAATGGAGTTACAGTAGCTAACCTCCCCGAATTTCTACTTATTAATCAATTAAGCAAATTTTTAATTGATTAAGCCATAACTGAAAATTTGTTTTCAAGAAACATGTAAATCGATTAACTTGCCATTTAATAGATCAATATCAGTTGGTCAGTTATAAAAAAATCTATTATTTTGAAATAGAACAAATCAGTTTTAAAGAGAAGCTTTTCACACTTTCAATTAACAACGAAAAAGAAAAAAAAAAGGAAACACTCAAGATTCATTGGGCTTAAGTTTTCGAATCTATCTTGTTGATTCGTTGATAAGTTTTTCTTGCATACATTCTCAAGAGAGAAAAGAGAGAAAGTATTTTCCATTGTGCTAAACTTTTTCAATCATTTGAAAGACCTTGCATGATTTCCACATCTACTTTTTAGGGATGTTTGTGAGATTTTCTGTTAAGGGTTATAAAGCCAAATTCAGAATCTATATCCGTACAATCTTGTATGCAAAGTAACTCAGCAAATTTTCTATATTTTGATGATAATTATCGTGGTGTGTGGTATCATCACAAGTTGAGAATCGGTCGTCTTCACAAGGCATGGAGTCGTGATTCGAGTGATAGTTTCGGCTAGGGCCAAATTGTGCGAATGATATGGTATCCAAGAAGGTGTAGATAGAGGTCAAACCAAGCTTGGTGGCTCAATAGTTTGAAGAAACAAGTTTCTTCCTGGATTATTGGAAGTGCGATTATAATTCAATAACATTTTTGATAGTGAAGAAGAATCTCCCACATGAACCGGGAAGCCTAGATGTAGTTTTCAAGTGGACCCGCAAACGAACCAAGATAAAATCCTCGAGCACATTTTCTCTTTCCCTATCTCTTTACGTATCTATCTTTACTAGCTTTCTGAGTTTATTTGTATTCTATGATTAATAACGAATTGATGTTAATCTATTGATAATCACGAATCAATATTAGGATAGTAAAGATCAAGACTCGTCACTTTTTTCAAAGCAAGAAAAGTCTATTTTTCGAAGAGTAAATAACCTATATAATTGATTAACGTACTAGCCATAATCGATTAATAGAAATGTCTTTAATCGATTAACCTTGTTGATAATCGATTAACTGTAATAGGTTTGTATTCCGCAAAAATATCGGAAAAGCGGGATTAGTGATTCTCTACACATATTCACCCCGTCTAGGTGTATTCTTACCTCACTTGTACTCAACATAAGTTATATATAACTGAAATTGAAAATCATTCAACAAGAAAATAAAGAAACTCGGAAGCGACAGAGACACTCAGTATGACTCTAACATGTTTAATGATTTTTATAAATTAAATGGCATTATTCATTAAACAACTGCACCATATTCACCTGAAATGAATGGTAAAGCTAAAAGAAAGAATAGAACTTTAACTGAATTAGTTGTAGCTATTATGTTAAGTTCTGGTGCAGCACCCTCTTGGTGGCGTGAAATCTTATTAACTATATGCTATGTTCTAAATAGAGTCCCCAAGGCTAAAATCAAAATTCTCCATATGAAATTATTAAGAATAGACAACTAAACTTGTCTTATTTGAGAACTTGGGATTGCCTAGCTTATGTCTGGATACTAGAACCCAACAGAGTTAAACTCACAAGTAGAGCCTATGAATGTGTATTCCTTAGATATGTTGTAAACAACAAGACGTACATGTTTTATGACCTTAACGTGACAGTGATCATTGAGTCTAACGATGCAGACATCAATGAAATGAAATTACCTTTTAGATTGAGGAATAGTGGGGGCACAACAACTAGTCACATTCTTGTGATTAAAAATAATGATAATAATGATTAGTTAGAAATAGAACCTAAAAGAGTATGGACCTGATTATATGGTCTATACATTGGAAGAGGATCCATCAACACTCCAAGAAGCTTTACTTCTTTGGGTGTTGATTTGTGGCAAGAAGCCATAAATGATGAGATGGATTATCTAGAGTCTAACAAGAGTTGGCATTTATCTGACTTGCCTCTTTGTTGCTAACTCATTGGTTGTAAGTGGATATTGAAAAAGAAACTGGAACCTGATGACACAGTGGATAAATACAAGGCTCGCCTTATAGCCAAGGGTTTCAGGAAAAAGGAGAATGTAGATTTTTCCGACACATTTTCACTTGTTACTAGAATAACATCCATTACAATACTAATATCGCTCGCTACGATACATAATTTACTAGTACATTAAATGGATGTTAAGACTGCTTTTTGAAATGGTGATTTGAAAGAAGAAATATATATGGAACAAGCTGAAGATTATGTAATACATGGGCATGAAAATAGGGTTTGCAAGTTATTTAAGTCGATGTATGGTCTTAAGAAAGCACCTAAAGAATGGCATGAAAAGTTTAACGACTTAATGGTATCGAATGAGTTTAAGGTTAATGAAAATGACAAATGCATTTATTACAAATCATAAATTTACATTTGCACTATCATATGTCTCTATGTAGACGACCTACTCATATTTGGTTCCAACATTCATGTTGTGAATAATGTGAAATCATTGTTGTGTAACAACTTTGATATAAAAGACCTTGGACAGGCAATTGTAATCCTTGTTATAAAAAATACTAGGTCAAAAGAAGGAATTTCTTTGGATCAATCTCATTGTGTGGATAAGATCTTAAAGAAATATAAATATTTTGACTGTAAACCTACTAGCACATCATATGATATAAGTGTAAAAAAATTTAAGAACACTAGTGAAGGTGTAAAACAAGTTGAGTATGCAAGCATCATTAGCAGCCTTCGGTATGCCATTGATTGCACTAGACCCAACATTGCCTATATTGTGGGATTATTATGTACGTTTACTAGTAGACCTAGTATGGAGCATTGACATGCTATAGAAAGGGTAATGAGATACCTTAAGAAAACAATGAACCTTGGATTATATTACCGAAGGTTTTCAGATGTCCTAGAAGGATTCAGTGATGTTGATAGGAACACTCTTTCAGATGATTCCAAAGCAACCAGTGGCTATATATTTAGCATAGCTGGTGGGGTTGTTTCTTGGAAGTCAAAGAAACAAACTAATTTGGCTCAATCCACTATGGAAGCTGAAATGATAGTACTAGTAACAGCTAGTGCTTTTGGGTTTGTTAAATGAAAAACTCACTAGTCCCACATTGCTTGGAGGAGGGAAGTTGAAAGGCTTTATAAGCCTTAAGTTATAACCTTGGGGTGTACCCCAAGGGGTACAATGGGTTTTATGAGTGGGTGAGGACTCATACAAACAAAAACCCTTCACACATGCGTGCGTGCGCACCACCACCACCACCTCCTCCAATGTCTTCCGGCTGGCTCGTGTTCGGGTTAGGCCCAACATTCTTTTTAAATAAACATTTATTTATTTTATTTTGGGCTATTTGGGCTTGGTGATAGAGTCGTTCGATGGTAATGTTTTGCACTGTTGGATCATATAGTTGTTTGATCTTTTGCACCATCGGATGGGGGAGCCATTGGAGGCCTCAAGCTATAAATAAATAGAGGCCTCCTCCCCACATTACAATTCGTACCAAGTTGAATGTGTTTACCTCTCAACTTTTCTTTCTCCCTTCTTATATTTCGTCGATGCATTTCTAACAACTTTTCCCCCTTTCTTTATGTGGCACTTCAGAATTGGCACAAGCAGCCAAAGTAGGAGTTTGAGAACTGATACTCGTAGTCAGTATTGTGGGAAAAGAATTGACACGGGTAGCCATACTGTAGGAATTCGAAAATTGGCATTGGTAGCCATATTGTGGGTGTATTCAAGAAGGATAAGCCCTTGAATGTGCTGTCAAAGAAGGATATATACTGAGAAGCTTCAAAAGAAGAATACTGATATACAAGTATGAGAAACTTGTTTAGTGAAGAAGCAATAACGAATCTATAACTCAGAGTCAAGGTGCGCAACATGTTAAAAATTCAAATAATAAATACCGATTATAAAAAAATAAAAATATTAATGTCAATATTACGAAATTATACATATTTAATCAAATAAATTACATATTTCATAATTAATCTCTATGTGATTTTAATTTATATTTTGAAATCATTGAATGATCAATTATTGTTGAACACTTCATGCTAAATATATAAGTCACTAGCAATTATTTGTCCATACATCTCCTATTTGATTATGCAATTTATTTTTTACAATTTTTATAGTCGAAAAATATTTTTCTCCAATTTTATTACTGACTTCAAAAGATGATAAACTAATGGATAAAAAAAGTATCTTTCACACTTTCAATATGTCTTTCTGTTTGTTAAACTTTATGGATGTGGATATGAGTATCACTTATTCTCCTAATTTACTCCTTTTATTTTAATAAATTTCATTGCAGATTAAAAAAAGAAGCAAATTCAACACTATTGTTATGCATATCAATAATGTAAATTTCAAATTGATTATCAAATATCACGAAATCAATCATACAAAGAAGCACATGAATATTTATCTCGGAAAAAACTATTATGAAGTTCCTTAAGTTACATATCCATAATGTTATAAAATAATTTAACATAATAATAATTATTTGTTTATAAGGTTACAAGTAATATACATATTTTTCTAAATCCAGGATGTGCATTTGCACACCCTCAAATACACACAATACCGTCAATGTGAAGAAGACTCAACTGATCTGAAGAGGTGGGAATACATGTACCATTTGGCATGACAATGTATTTCCTTTGAGTAGGCCTTGAAAGAAGGAAACCATTCAATGGAGTTAGGATATTATATGCATCACAAGTTAAAAGAACCAATATCTTCTTACCTTTAACTCTTTATTGCTTTATTTTCTACTGATTGTGTGATTTTGAATTTGAAGAAGTTAATTATTGCAAAATTGTTTTGGAACTTTTGTTTATATTATTTGAAAAATAACTTACTTTGTATTCCATTACAAGTTTAAATTGATTACTTATAGTAAAATATTTTTGAAAAATAGATTTGTCGAAGATAGTTAACGGACTCAATTGAACCCGTGCTCATGTCTACTTGTGAAACTTTGAAAAGGAGTTGGAATTTTTTCAAAATGCTTAATCGAGTGTAGGAGTTTTCATAACTATAAGTGTCCTAGGTTATGATCTTTATGAAGTTACATGGCTTTGAGAGCACTTAGATCATTATACGTAAAGAATTGCTTAACTTTTCAAAATACGACACGTGAACAGATTTGAGGACAGGGAATGTTTATTGCATATCTCTTAATCCATGAACCATTGCGAGGTCAAACCAATTTATTAAAAAGTTATCATATATCACTTATGATCTCGTGATTTTATTGCACATTCAAAATATGTAGACTTTTGTATGTATTTTTGTTTAAGGTTGTTCTTCATTAGTATGACTCATATTTTTCTATTAATTAGATAATAAAGACTCATTATGATTCTTATATTAGGAATATTTTATTATTCTACGTAGGAGTAGTTATATGATGCTCATTACGAAGTAGAAAACTTTTCTTCTTTGCATTAGTTTTTCTTTTTATGTTGTATAAATAATGTGCTTTGTTGACGAGTGAAAGTAAGCCTTCTATAAAACACATTTTCTCTCTAGACTATTATTTCCTACATAACCCATAAATTGATATCTAGAGCTATATCTTGATATATATGTGATAATAACTAAGCCAACAAACACAACTCAAACATTCCCTATTACCTTCCATTGCATAAATTGCCAAAATGAATTCACAAGTAGTTCTATTGCTGATGTAAACCCTCCTAGGGCAGCCTTTGATCCCAAGGGCAAGAAAAGTCATGATGGTCCTACAACTAGGGCCAAGGCTTCCAGCTAAAACGATCCTAATTCTAAGGCAACACCCTAGAGGTTGTCATCAAGTGGTATCAGAGCTAATTTAGCTTGAAGGATGTCAAGTCTAGAGAGAACTCCTACAATTTCACCAAGGTCAGACTCTATGACCGTGAGACTTCAAAACATGATATAAACCCTCCTAGGGAAGCCTTTGATCCCAAGGGCAAGAAAAGTCATGATGGTCCTACAACTAGGGCCAAGGCCAAGGCAGGAATCCTTAAGGTCTCAAAGGACACAATTGACCCAGGAGAGGGTATGTGAGAAGGAAATATATGTCCTTAGGGTATGTTCCAACTTAGATTTATTTTATTTCTATTGATTCAAATAAATGAGATTGCATTCTCATATAGTCTTAGGTTTATTTTTATTCAAGTATTTTAGTATTTAATTCATGTAATATGGGTTGGGATTTATTTATAACATGGTCCACATTTCCTGACCAAGTAGTTCATCTAGGTTCAAGGGTAAGCTTGTCACGTGGCATTTGAAGCTAGAGTCATAAAAATTCAAATGGCATAATCAAATCTTCTCCAACCAACATTGAGGATTCGGTTAGCATGAAAATAGGAGAAGATAGATTATTTATGGCCTTAGGGATGACACAACTATAATCAAGGAAATTAGATTGTAAAGTTGTTATTCAACTTGCTTGAAGATAAATTCGGTTGCTTGAAGATAGATATAATTTGGCAAAGGAATTGGTTCACTATCTTATCTTCTCCAAATTGTGGGGATTTTGAAATCAAAAGAGGCTTGTGAATCTTTAAATAGATCAAGACTTGGTCAAAGCATCAACAACTCAACCAACAAATATCTCAACCAAATTACATTATTTAAGATCTTATCTACTTGATTTAATTAGGAATTACATTATTATTTTATATTTATTTTTAGCCTAAGTTTTAATTAGGATTTTATATTATGCAAGTTAATTAGGACTTAGTCTTTTATTTCAGTCCAAGACATTCAGATTGCCTATTTATGTAATTGAATTGTCATTAATAAAGTTTAGTTGAATTTGGAGTAAATTTGAATTGTTTTAGTTTAAAGCACTTCTCCTAAAAACCTTAGGTTGGTCGTGGCCACCATTAACAAGTTCTTATCAAGCTTCCTTGCTTGTGGCAAACCTCATAACTTATCAAGCTTCTATGCTTGTGGCGCTTCCCCCTTCTAATCTTTTCCATTTCCCCTCACCAAAATAACCCCAAATTCCCACAATTCACCAAAAACGAATTACAATTTAAAAAGCTCAAGACTTCAAGCTAAAACAATCCTAATTCTAAGGCAGCCCCCTAGAGGTTGTCATCAAGTGGTATCAGAGCTAATTTAGCTTGAAGGATGTCAAGTCCAGAGAGAACTCCTACAATTTCACCAAGGTCAGACTCTATGACTGTGAGACTTCAAAACATGATGGATGCCCAATTCCAAACTCTTCAACAACAATTGGAGGAGTTGAGGATCCATTATGATAGAAGGCTGGATGAACAAAATCATGGCAATCAAAACCATGAAAGAAGAAGGAGGTGGCATAGGAGAGAGGAGAGACCGAGATATGAGGATAGGCACAATTCTTCAAGTGTCTATGATAGTGAAAGGAGACATGGCAGTCATGGCCATGATGGAACAAACCGTGGCTACAGAAGGAGACATGGAGAGCACAACCATGGCAGCCCTGGCCGTGGTCATGCTAGTCCAATCCATAGACATAGAAGGCAAAGAGAGGGTGCATATAGAAGCCCAAACCGTGAGCATAGAGGAGATCTGGATGGTGTTAAGATCAAAGTCCCTACTTTCTTGGGGATGAGTGATCCAAAGGCATATTTAGCATGGGAATATAAGATGGAACAAGTCTTCAATTGTCACAACTATTCTGAGGCAAAGAAAGTTAAGGTGGCAGCCCTTGAATTTCAAGAGTATGCAATGGTTTGGTGGGATCAACACCAAAAGGACAGAGTGAGATGTGGGGATGTAGCCATTGATACATGGGCTGAAATGAAGAGAGCAATGAGAAGGAGGTTTATACCTCATTCTTACAATAGAGATGTACATAACAAGCTACACAGGCTCACTCAAGGGTCCCAAAAAGTAGATGATTATTTCAAAGCCATGGAATTAGCCTTGCTTAGGTCCAACCTCAATGAGGACCGTGAAGCAACAATGGCTAGGTTTCTTCATGGGTTGAATCCAGAAATCCAAGATGTGGTGGAATTGCAGCCATATGTGGAGTTAGATGACTTGGTTCAGAAAGCCATCAAAGTGGAGCACCAAATTAAGAGGAAGAAGTCTAAGTACTCCTCGAATACCTCAAAGTCCCACTATTGGAAAGATGATAAAAAAAGGGAGAGCCCTAGGACCAAAGAGGTCGTGGGCAACCACAAAACCACCCAACCAGTCGTGGAGACCAATGGGAAGACCAGGAACGTGAAGTGTTTCAAGTGTCTTGGCCATGGTCACATTGGCTCTCAACGTCCTCAAAAAGGACAATGGTGATCACTAATGGTGTCGTTGAGTCCCAATCTGAACCATCTAGTGGAGAGGAGTGTGATGATGATACATCCATGTTTAATTGTGATATTTTGATGATGAAGAGGCTCTTGGGCAGCCAAGTTAAGAGGCATGAAGAAAGCCAAAAATACAACCTATTTCACTCAAGATGTTTGGTCCAAGGCAAGGTATGCATGTTGATCATTGATGGAGGTAGCTGCACTAATGTGGTTAGCCAAAGGCTAGTGTCAAAGCTAGACCTTGAAACTAAACCACATCCCTCCCCTTACAAACTCCAATGGTTAAGTGATGTGGGTGAGTTGGTTGTGGATAGACAAGTCATGGTACCCTTCACCATAGGGCAATACCATGATGAGGTCTTATGTGATGTGGCTCCTATAGAAGCTAGCCACATGTTGTTGGGGAGACCATGGCAATATGAAAAGAACACTAGCCATAATGGTTTCACCAACAAAGTCTCATTTATGCACCATGGCCACATGGTTGTATTATCCCCTCTAAGCCCTAAACAAGTCCACGAGGACCAAAAAAGGCTAAGGGGTAAGATTGAAGAAGAAAATAAGGAAAGTGAGGCAAAAGCCAAGTTCATGCCTGAACCTGCACTTAACATTGTTCCTACTCCCAAGGTTGAAATTTTTTCTACACTTAGCCATTCTTTGAAAGATCATGGCAAGGATAGAAAGAAGGATAAGAAAGAAGGTAATTCGAGGACGAATTCACTTGAAGGGGGAGGGGATGATGTCAACCCTCCTAGGGCAGCCTTTGATCCCAAGGGCAAGAAAAGTCATGATGGTCCTACAACTAGGGCCAATGCTTCAACCTAAAATGATCCTAATTCTAAGGCAACCCTCTAGAGGTTGTCATCAAGTGGTATCAGAGCTAATTTAGCTTGAAGGATGTCAAGTCCAGAGAGAACTCCTACAATTTCACCAAGGTCAGACTCTATGACCGTGAGACTTCAAAACATAATGTAAACCTTCCTAGGGCAGCCTTTGATCCCAAGGGCAAGAAAAGTCATGATGGTCCTACAACTAGGGCAAAGGCCAAGGCAAGAATCCTTAACGTCTCAAAGAACACAATTGACCCAAGAGAGGGTATGTGAGAAGGACATTTATGTCCTTAGGGTATGTTCCAACTTAGATTTATTTTATTTGCATTGATTCCAATAAATGAGATTGCATTCTCATATAGTCTTAGGTTTATTTTTATCCAAGTATTTTAGTATTTAATTCATGTAATATGGGTTGGGATTTATTTGTAACATGGTCCATATTTCAAGACCAAGTAGTTGACCTAGGTTCAAGGGTAAGCTTGTCACGTGGCATTTGAAGCTAGAGTCATAAAAATTCAAGTGGCATAATCAAATCTTCTCCAACCAACATTGAGGATTCGGTTAGCATGAAAATAGGAGAAGATAGATTATTTATGGCCTTAGGGATGACACAACTATAATCAAGGAAATTAGATTGTAAAGTTGTTATTCAACTTGCTTGAAGATAAATTCGGTTGCTTGAAGATAGATATAATTTGGCAAAGGAATTGGTTCACTATCTTATCTTCTCCAAATTGTGGGGATTTTGAAATCAAAAGAGGCTTGTGAATCGTCAAATAGATCATGACTTGGTCAAGGCATCAACAACTCAACCAACAAATATCTCAACAAAATTACATTATTTAAGATCTTATCTACTTGATTTAATTAGGAATTACATTATTATTTTATATTTATTTTTAGCCTAAGTTTTAATTAGGATTTTATATTATGCAAGTTAATTAGGACTTAGTCTTTTATTTCAGTCCAAGACATTCAGATTGCCTATTTATGTAATTGAATTGTCATTAATAAAGTTAAGTTGAATTTGGAGTAAATTTGAATTGTTTTAGTTTAAAGCACTTCTCCTAAAAACCTTAGGTTGGTCGTGGCCACCATTAACAAGTTCTTATCAAGCTTCCTTGCTTGTGGGGAACCTCATAGCTTATCAAGCTTCTATGCTTGTGGCGCTTCCCCCTCCTAATCTTTTCCATTTCCCTCACCAAAACAACCCCAAATTTCCACAATTCTCCAAAAACGAATTACAATTTAAAAATCTCAAGACTTCAAGCTAAAACGATCCTAATTCTAAGGCAGCCCCCTAGAAGTTGTCATCAATTTCTTTGCACCTCCAGTGTTTAATGAAAATAATTATGATGTATGGATTGTTAGAATGGAAGCTCTCTTATATGCTAATGATATGTGGGAAGTCGTTGAACAAGATTATGTATTTCCAACTTTTTCAGTCAATCCAACTCTTGGATTGATTAAAAATGAGAAGGAGATGACGCAAAGATAGTCCAAAGCAAAATCATCTCTATTTGCAGCTATTAAACCCACCATTTTTAACATGATAATGACACTAAAATCAACTTGTGAAATATGGAATTATTTGAAGCAAGAATATGAGGGAGGTGAAAGCGTCAAAGGGATGAAAGTTATGAATTTGATCCGAGAATTCGAGATACAAAGGATGAAAGATTCAAAAACAATCAACAGTTACTATGATAAACTTCTAGCCATTGCCAACAATGTAAGAGTCCTTGGTACTAAATTTCTAATTCTAGAATAGTTCAAAAGATTTTAGTTACAACTCTTGAAAAAAATGAGGCTACAATTTCATCTCTGAAAATTTATAAGCATGTGTCAAGCATCACCTTGGTTTATGGAGAGTGCTTTCTAATTATCAAAATAGCAACGACGAAGTATTTACAACTTGTCCCTAATGGGGGGAAAATCATCCACACAAAAGATATTTGTGGAGGTGAGAAGGAAGATGTCATAACTGTGGTCCGATAGGACACTTGCAAAATAGTTGCAAATCTCAATAGCAATAAGGAGAAGTTAAGGTTATTGAGGATCAATCAAAGAAGAACCATTATTTATAGTATAAGGCTTTGACATCAACTTTTCCATAGAAAGTTGACTCATTGATAATAGTTGTACATACCACATAACTTAAAATCGAGAGCTCTTTAGAGAGCTTGACAAAACTGCTCTTTCCAAAGTTATAATTGGAAACATGACATACATTGCAGCAAAAGGCAAAGAAGCGCTGACAATTGAAGGTACACGAGTTTGAAATTAATTCATGATGTCTTATATGTTCCTGAAATTAATCAAAACATGTTAAGTGTTCCTATGTTGCTAAAGATGAAAAAGATTTGTCTTGGATTTGGTTAAAGATGAGCAAGTTGTTGTAAATAAAGAAGACACAAGCACAATGTGAATGCAAGTGTTCATGACATGTTTTTTATGAAGACAAAGATTAAAGGTTGATAAGGACAAAGTATGGACAAATGAACAATAACAACATGAAGACTCAAGTTCAAGCTTCAAGAGGATCAACAAACCTACAAAGTAAATTTTCATTTCTTTAGGTCCTACGCTGCTTTGAAAGGGTAAAGTCTAAGTTGGGTGAACCTAATGATAAATCTTACATATGAATGATGAATATGATGCATATGATATTTTCATTCAAACATGATTTTAATGCATTAAACTAAGTTGAACTTCTATCATATCAGAGGTTCATCAAATATTATCTAAGAATTTTTAGAAAACTGTTAACCACTTAAGGTTATAGTTAATCGATTAAGTCTTTAAATATGGGAAACTCGTTAATCGATTAAGTACATGGTTAATTGATTAAATCAATTTCTGTTTTGGAATCTTGGATGTTTTCAAGAACATTAATCGATTAAGTGTCTACACAATCGATTAATATAACAGAAAATAGTTTGAAACAGAATGGTATTTTAACTACCATTTCTCATGGGAAAACACATTGGATACAAAATTCATACACAAGAATGTACAACAAATTTTAACGAGTTTTTCTAAAAAGTGAGCTAGAAACTTTTGATACATGATAAGAGAGAGTTTATGAATCTTTGAAGAGTTTTTTCAAGAATTCATCATTTCAAATATTTTTCTAAGCCTTTGTGTCTAATAATCATTTATCTTCATATTATGTGATTGTGAGATTCATCAAAGGGTTTTTTGGTTCTGAATTTAGTATATGATTATCACATCAAAGGTCCAAAGAATTTTGTACACAAATATCGATCGAGACGTAAAATCATCTCTTGGAGTGTGAGACATCACCTTAGAAGAAGATAGGAATTTAGGAAGAAATACAAGAAGAAGTCTATTTGGAAGTCCTTAGTTAGAAGTGGTGTGGTATCCATTAGAAGCTAGGTCCAAGAGGTTCTTGGTGGAAGAAGTGTTTCTAAAGACATTCTATTCTTCTTAGTAAAAGCATATCTCCCATATCAGAAGGGGAGGAGCATATGTAGATTGTAGTGGTTGGCAATCGAACCAGGAAAAATCAATCATGTCTAAGTGTCTTTTACCCTACACTTCTACATTTATGCAATTATTGTTTTCTTATATCATGAATCATATTCATAATAGGATTATTTCTTAAGTGTCTTTGCTTGATTAATCACATTCATTGACTTTTTTAAGTGCATATTAGAACATATTAATCACTACTTTTTTCTTGTATCAAGAACGAAAGATTTTCAAGAAAATCAAGAAGGTTAGTTGATTAAGCCTTCTGTTAATTGATTTACTGAAGCTTTCTGTTAATTGATTAAGTAGTGATTTAATCGATTAAAACTAGTAAAATATGGGATTATCTTTTGTAACCAAATTGTTTTAAGTATTAACTAAAGCCCCTATTCATCCCCCTTAGGTGAAGTTAGAGCCCTTGTTAACCAAAAATTGGCATCACATCTTGTTCGAATAAGTGCTAGCTTAATCGCTAAATTCCTGTGTTCCTAGAGATATATACAATGGGCTCTACAAATCAATTCGGTAGTGAAGAGGGCTATGCCTACCATGATGTAAGAATGTGGATATTCATAGAGGCCATAGACACAGATATTTGACCGGCCGTACAAAATGGACATCATATTCCACTACACTAAGTGGATGGTGAAACTAAAGAAAAGCCTAAGAGTTTGTGGACGGATGATGAAAATAGAAAAGTGCAACACAATTTGAAAGCTAAAAACAACATCACTTCAACACTCTCTTATGCTGAATTCTTTAGAGTTTCACAATGTAAAAGTGCCAAAGGAACAAGTGAGGTTAAACGTGCTAGGTTGAATGCATTGACTCATGAATATGAATTGTTTCATATGTTTCTTAATGAATTTATACATGACATGGAAAAATGAATTAATCATATTGTTAATCATCTTGATGCTTTAGGTAAAGTGTTTTCAAATGCTGAGATTACTAACAAGGTCTTCAGATTGTTGGGTACTAGTAAGGTAAGATTACACCTAGAGGGGGTGTTAATAGGTGTCGCAGATCACCGGTCCCGCTTTTCTGATATTTGCGCAAAATACAAAGTTGTTGTAGTTAATCGATTATCAACAGGGTTAATCGATTAATGATAGTTCAATTAATCAATTATTATTAGTATGTTAATTGATTATCCTAATTGTTGTACTTTGAAAATCAATTTTCTTGCTTTGTAAAAACTGTGACGATTCTTGATCTTTACTATCCCAAGAGTGATTCTTGATTAACAACATATTAACACAGATAGCAATTCATCACAGAAAGCCAATCAAAAGATAAAGTAGTAAAGACAGAATTGTAATGAGATAGGGATAGATAAAATGGGCTCGATGATTTTTATCCTGGTTCATTTGCGGTCTACTGCAAACTACATCCAAGCCTCCCGATTGATCTGGGAGAATTTTCTTCACTTATCAGAAATGTAATTTACAACCACACTTCCAATACAACGAAACATAACCTTCCTTCTTGAAACCGATGAGCCACTAAGCTTGGTTTGACCCCTTATCTGCCTAGTTGGATACCACACCGTTCGCAATGAAAAGGATTTTCTCTCTTTTCTCTCTTTTTTCACTCTTGAAGCTTATGCAAGAAAACCTCAAATAAACAACAAGAAAACTTTGAAACTTTTTAGCACCATGAATCTTTTGTTTTCTCACTCTCGGATAATTTTTCGATTCTTGTTCAATGAAGGTGAAAAGCTGTATTAAAATGGATTCAATTATGTTTCAAAATAATAGGATTAGCTCATAACTGATACAACAAATGTTAATCGATTAAATGGCCATGTTAATCGATTAACAATTTCTTTAAAAACCTGAATTTTCAGTTATGGCTTAATCGATTAAAAATATGCTTAATCGATTAATTTGATAGAAATCTTGGGAGGTTACATTTTGTAACTCCATTTAATCGATTATGACTTTCCTTAATCGATTGAGGATTTCTCCAGGACTTAATCGATTACCAAACGGGTTAATCGATTAAAATCGCTTTAAATGGTTTTTCTATTTATGCGGTAAATACCCTAGATGATGAATGAGCATGCAATCATGATTTTTAGAAAGAATAAAGCCTTTATGCACAAAACCATGTATGTATGAGTGCAAATGCATGTGTGTCATTTCTCATATATACATGTGCGATGATGTTATGCCTCATTTTCTATGATTTTCATTTTAGACTTTTTGTGAGACACTATCCATCTTGGGTTTACCTAACCTAAGACTCAATACTAGGCAATCAACTTAGAATTCTAGAATGTAAAAAACAATCCTAGACTTTGTGATGTTGACCTTGAGTTCTTGGTGTGTTGTTTGATGAGATGTCCAAGTCTTCAAGCTTCCATATAAAACATTGTCTTCATCATAACTTTGTAGGTTTATTATAACGACATCCTTTGACTATTTTCCATTTCAATCTCCCCCTTTTTTGATGATGACAAACACTGAACAAATTCCTTTGCTGGATGACTTGAAGCTGGACAGAATATGTTTGCATAGGGTGGAATCAGAATGCACTGCTCCCCCTCACTTTGTTCTCCCCCTCAAACCATGTAAGAGGTAATACTATGGTAGCAACATGATTACTTGCGGAAGCTCACTTCAACCTGCAAAAACAGCTCAGACAACACTGTTCTCCCCTTTTGACATGATAAAAAAAACTATTGCAAATTATGATATTAAAAGCCAAAAGCAAGGAAAAATATGCACAGTTTACTGGTCTTAATTGATTAATTAATCAAGGATAATCTATTAAACAGTCTAAGAATAAATTGTACAGATGCACAAAGTTTAGCATTAATCGATTATGAAATGGAGTTAATCGATTATGTATGAATAAAAATAGATTATGGCAGAATTGATTGCGAAATTTATCTAGTCGTGTAGGTTCAACATGAATTCCATAGAATGATCAATGAAAATTATAGGCAATATGCATAGCAGATTAATCATGCAACAATATATATATCAATGTAGATAACATCAAAGGATAAGGCAATAATTTTGAACATAACACAATTTAGCAACAAGTTTTACACAGTATACGAGTAAGTGCAAAGGAGTACATAAATTTTAACATAATTTCAGCAAAATATAACCAAAATACTATCAAGCACCAAAAGATGATCTTTAAAGCAGAGCACATACACACCCTATACACACTAGACAATCCTATCTAGGCTAATCTTGTGTAGGTGGTGGTTAGGGTAAGCCATGTGGAGCATGCACAATGAACATGATCCTTTCTAGCTCTTTGGAAAGTCGCTACTACTACTACTGAAATTCAACTGCCATGGAATCCCTCAGGGTCTGAAAATGTCCATCAATATGAGCATTAAGGCGTTGTTCCATAACATCCAAATGAGCAAGCCCAAACGGTAGATCTTGACGCTCAATAGATGCCTCGGTAGGTGGTTGCTTAAAGATATACTCACTAGGATTTGCAACAATATCTTCATATGGCATATCCTCATTCACTCTGGCAGTATGATCTTCCTGATATTTCCATTCATCACCATATTTATAAATTCCCATCTTGTGAATCAGATTATAACCAACAAGATGCTCTGGGAATTTTCATAATAGTGTCCATATGAGTGGTGTCAATCTCGTAATAGTCAATAATATGAGAGATGAATATCTCGTAGGCGAGCAATCTTGATGATGATGAGGTTATGCCCTGCATAACTTTCAGAATCTCCAAAGGCCAGTTCACCACAATACCTTTCCGTATGGCGAACATAAACTTTAGATCATTGACGGTGGGTTGAGCATGGTTGGTATTTCTCTGAACCAATATATTTCCAATCAAGTAGTGTAAAAGTAGGTTTTCAATAGACAATGATCATGCCTTGGTCAATTCCCCTTGTAAAAATAGGTGAGGTCCTCTCAAGCAAGACTTGTACATTTCAATAACATAAAACGAGTACCATGACTCATTTGAACAATCACCTAGTCTCGGTCCATTTGAATCAAGTCCTCCAACATCCAAAAATAACTCTTCACCCAAAATAATCATTTTCCTCATTACCATCGAAGAATACACCTCATCTTTATACCTAAAATTGCTATAGTATTCCCTAATGCGAAGAATAAAGCTTACCTTTCGATTCCACAAATTTGTTCACTGCTTGGGCCTCTAACCCATGTGGGAATTGGAAGCCTTGTGCAACCAGCCATTCTGCATCCGCATACCGGATGTAGGTTTACTTACAACCTTGAAACTTAGCCAACCAGGCTTGTTGAAGAATTGGAGAGTAGTAAGGGTCTCCACGATTATGTCGTCATCCTTGAGCCGTGGAAGAGCCCTTTTATCCGTCTCTCGCACGCTTGGCGTCGTGTTTCACTCTCATCTGTCTTGATTCACTCATCTTAGCAGGTATGTCACTAATTTAATTGATTCGATAATAGATTTTTCGAATTGAGGGTTTTAGGGTTTCTAAAAAAGGATAGATGTTTAGGATTCGGATTTTTGGTGATTTATGGTTGTATAGAGATGGAACAACTAAATGGTAATAGATATTGCTATTGATTTCTATTGGAACACTTGATTTAGAGAAAAGATTCAAAAGGGGGGAAGCAAAGATGATTAGGGTTCTAAGTGAAAAGTAACCCAGAATGACACTTGAATCTTATATAGCACTGCCATTAATCGATTATATGTAGTAGTTTAATCGATTAAGCAACTTAAAGTTTTCAAAAATTGGATTTTGGATCCTAGGTAATCGATTATATTTTGACGATTATAGATTAATCTGATGACAATTTTCAGATTTTCAAAATATTGAGCTCGGGCAATCGATTAAACAAATTGTTAATCGATTAAATTGCTTGATGAAAATTTCTTTTGGCTACTGGGACTCAAATTAATCGATTAAGGCATAGTATAATCGATTATTGACAAAGCTTAACACATATTTTAGTGTATTTTAGAGATTTCTAGAATATGCTTAGAGTGTTATTGCTAAGATACATACCTAAATGGTTTTGACACACTAATAGAGCATAAAAACAGTCATGAAGATAATCTAAACAAGGAAGCATGCATCTATGACATGTATCATTTATAAGCATATAGTTAAGATCAAGCAAGGCGCATAATTACTCTAGGCACATTAGATTATATATTTTTCATCAAGTATGTCGAGTTCTCTGTGTAACACAAAGAAAGTTTCTCGTGGAAGGTGCTTGGTGAAAATATCTGCTAATGGCTTCGAAGTTTCAAAAAATTCAAGTATGCAGTCACCTTTCTGAACATGATCTCTTAAAATATGATGTTTAATCTCTATAGGCTTAGTTCTAGAATGCAGAATTGGGTTTTTCGATAGATTTATGGCACTAGTATTATCGCATTTTATAGGAATTTTTACCAGTTTTAAATCAAAGTCCGATAGTTGCTGCTTCATCCATAAAATCTGAGCAAAATATATGTCCGCGATAATATATTCTGTTTCGGCGGTAGATAAAGTAACACAGACTTGCTTCTTACCAGGCCATGATACTAGGGAGCTGCCCAAAAGGTGGCAAGTCCCGCTAGTACTCTTTCGGTCTAACTTGAATCCCGTAGAGTCAGAATTGGAATACCCTATTAGGGATAACGAGGCATCCCTAGGACCATAAAATCATAGACATTCTTCCTTTAAGATATTTCAAAACACATTTTTAGCACAAAAATGAGATTCTCTAGGTGAAGCTTGATATTTGGCACACATACATACACTAAACATTATATCAGGGCGACTAGCAGTTAGATACAATAAAGAACCTATTATCCCACGATATTTGTTACCTCAATTGCTTTACCTTTTTCGTCTTTGTCGAGATAGCATGATGATGCCATGGGTATTGTTGCTTCTTTACACTTATCCATCTCGAATCTTTGCAAGAGTTCCTTGCAATACTTTGTTTAGTGAATGAATATCTCGCTGTTCATTTGTTTTATTTGTAGTCCAAGAAAGAATGTCAGCTCATCCATCATCGACATTTCAATCTCCCCTTTCATAATTTCAAAAAATTCCTTACACAACAAATCATTAGTAGCACAAAATATAATGTAATCTACATAAATCTGTATTAATAACACATTATTTTCTGATTTTCGTATAAAGAGTGTTGTATCAACTTTGCCCCTTTCAAATATCTTTACTAATTAGAAACTACTCAATCTATCATACCAGGCTCTAGATGCCTGCTTTAAACCATATAACACCTTTTTGAGCTTATATACATGATTAGGGAATTTATGATTTTCAAAACCGGGCGGTTGATTTACATACACTTTTTCTTGAATATATCCATTCAAGAATGCACTCTTCACATCCATTTGAAAGAGTTTAAATTTCATTATCGATGCAAAGGCTAGCAACATTCGAATAGCCTCCAACCTCGCAACATTCGAAATGCCTTCTTCTTAATTATACCCTCTGGCAACCAAACATGCCTTATTATGTATAATCAAACCAAATTCGTCTAGTTTATTTTTAAAGACCCATTTTGTGTCTATTATAAGATGATCTTTAGGCTTAGGGACCAAGTCCCATACGTTATTATGCTCAAACTAGTTTAGCTCTTCTTGCATAGCTATTCCCCAATGTTCATCCTCTACAGCCACATGTATGGTCTTAGGCTCGAATTGAGATACAAATGCTACAAAGTTACCAAAATTTCTTAGTGAGTTACAGGTTACCACTCCCGATGAGATATCACCTATGACCTTGTCGAGTGGATGATTTTTCATTGTCTTCCACACCATATAGGCATTTCTTGATGATTTGCATTTATCTCCTGATCATCCTAGACCTCGTTCTCATTCTCCATGTTCTTTGTGTATGCATTTTCCAGCACACCTGAAACATCATCACACACAACATTCCTCTTCTCTTTCGGAGAAGATTTATCAAATTTTACATGGATAGACTCTTCAATACGCAGAAATATTCCCTCGTCGGCTATCGAATCAAATTTTCCTAGTAATCTTTTAACATTATTTAGTATGAAACATTTACATCCAAAAGAATGCAAGTGAGAAATATTAGGTTTTCGGCCTTTTAGCAATTCATATGGCATTTTTAATAGTGTAGTCCTAAGTAGTACTCGATTGATTATATAGCAAGCAGTATGCACCACATTGGCCCAAAAATATTTAGGGACCTTGCTTTCATTTAGCTTTGTCCTAGCTAGCTCCTCTAATATTCGAATTTTCCTCTCAACAACTCCATTTTGTTGAGGTGTTCGAGGAGTCGAGAACTGATGTAGGATCCCGTGCTTTTTGCAAAACTTATCAAATAGGTGGTTTTCAAATTCTCCACCATGATCGTTGCCAATATAGACAATTTTATGGTCAAATTGGTTTTGTAGCTGTTTGGCCAGATTTTTAAAAGACTTGAAAGCGTCGCTTTTTAGAGCGAGAAACAAAGTCCATGTATATCTTGAGAAATCATTAACAATTACTTGTGCATAGTAGCTACCACCAAAGCTCATTATTTGTGATGGTCCAAACAAATCCATATGGAGTAGCTCCAAAGGTCTAATTGTGGACATCATGTTCTTAGTTGAAAATGAACTTAAAATCAATTCAATCTTGAAGCTTGATTCCTATATCTTAGAGGTTTTCTTCCTTTTACTTATTTTTGGTGATCTTGGAGTCTTCATCAAAATCGTGCCAAGGTTAGGAGCAATATCTTCTTCACAATCTCCCCCTCTTTATGATGACAAACCAACATTGTCTTGAAATATGGAGTTTTCTGATTTCATCCTATTTGATACGATTTGACAAGGTTGACTTGAGCATGCTCCCCTTGTCTTGTACGCTTCCCCTTTGTATTTAAGTATGTGCCTGAAATATTCTAAACAAAAAAACAACTCTAACTCTTCCTCCCCTTTTTACTACATAAAATATAAGGAAAAGTGAAGAGTCCAACACAAAATATACATATATATACAGCGAAAAGGATACAAGATTATGTCTTATTTCTAAGTCAATGTGAGAATAATAAATATGAACCATGCTAGAATATCAAAAATCAAGTTAAGCAACATAACATCATAAACATTAAAGTGAATTAGGTTCATACAAAACATAAATTACTTGAAATATTAAAACAATTATAAAGACAAAAATCCATCAAGTTTAATGACTAACAACATAAAAAAGCAACTAGAAATTCCTAAACAACAACTCCAAGATTTTGGCTCATGACTATCGTCGTTAAGAACCATGTAGTCCAATCGATTAGATAGTAGTCTAAGTTCAACTTGGACATGGTGATTCTTAGCATCAAGGGCAACCATCCTTGTAGGCATGGCAGCAGATGAAGATGACTTTTGGCATGTAAATTAGAGTGTTGAGGTGTAGGAGGGTCAACATAAAGATTGTCCAAAGGAGCGGCCTCTTGATCACTTTGATGGTTGTAAAGCATATCATTAGGATATCTAAAGAAACACATCTTGTGCATCACATCAACATCAATCTTGCTATCTCTAGCATCTAGTTCGATCTTGGACTCCCCAACAATGGAAGCAGCAAAGTGCTCAAGTATGGCAGTGATGATTATAGCATAAGGTAAGCAGATATGAGTATCTCTAGAAGATAACATTTGTCGCATTACCATCAAAGCCCAATTTATGAAAATGTTATGCTTAAGATCATGCGTCAGTTGTAGTTCCATATCGTTAATTTGAGAATGATTTGAATATTTAGGAACTTTAACATAGCTTATAACATAATGAACTAAATGATCTTCTAGATTGAGGTTCCAAAAGAATATGATATCTCTACTCTTTGCAGTTTCACCTAAGACCCTTAGCTTACGCATTTCAATTTCCCTCATAGATAATCTACACATAGACCCGATGCAAATAATATAACAATTAAAAACTGTAGTACTAGGAAATGACTCCTAGGTCGTTTCCCAAGGATTATCTTTCATGCAAAGTTTGAAACCCCTTATACACACACATGGAGTTTTTTTATTGAATGGTATGAAATAAAGCAATGAAGAAATAATAAATAAGTAGTATAGTAAACCAGCTAAATCTCTTTGGTTCGTTTGTTCACAACTTGATCCAATACGCAAAGAGACCAAGATTGACAATGATGGGCTTGAAGGTATGAGTGGCCCAATGACTTGAGCACAAGCAAATTGGATCAAAATGCCTTTGGACAACTCATAGAGTTGATCCCTGATGGTGAGCCAAAGTTAGCCGAAGGGGGTGCTAAGATACTCAATTGCATCATGGTCCATGGTTCTGACCAAGCCATGGATGGACCACGTCATGCGCATGACACATGCCAAGGACTTGGCCAATGCGCCAAATGTGACCGTGGCACGGGGCCAGGTGCATGAAGCACCAAGCCTGACTAAGGCACAGGCCTATGCGCATCAGGTGCCTCTGACCGAGATAAGGGGCTTGGCACATGAAGTGTTGAGCCAGCCGTTGGCAGAATCTGGCTGGGCCAAGACTTCTAACTGAGGGGCGTATGCCTAGCGTGCCAAGCTTGACGTTGGGTGTAGCCTGACCGAGTAAGGCCTAGCCAACACTTTTAGTGTTCCCGATTTTTATTTTTAGTAATAATTTGTGTGGGCCAAATTTGGACCAACACTTAGCATATTTAATTTTAGAGTTCATTTAATAAATTTGTCCAAAAGTAATGAATATTTTAAAAAACCCCCGTTGGACTTAAGACAGGACTAAAAGTATAACCGATATTTTAATGTTTGGACCAACTTTTATTTTTCATGAAACAACAACACTCTCACTTTGTATATTGTTACTTCTCGGGTAATTAAAGACGAATAGAGTTGTTGGAGAGGAAATGCTCGTGGGAACTAGGATTATGATGGAAGGGGACTTAAATGGAGCATTAATGGTGGCTTTAGAACATGTTTGGATTGTTGGTGCATATTTCAGCTAAGCACAAATCATCGAAAAACATCCTAAGTCATTTATTGGGTAATAGTTGCTCGTGGGAAACATGAAGTGCTCGTTGGATCTTTTATATGCTCATTTATGGAGGTTTAACACTCCATTCTAGATGTTGGGACTTGGCTTGCTGGACATAAATCATCCCACGATATCCTAAGCTATTTTGCTCACTAATAAACTTCACTTGGCCAAGGGAATGTCTACTTTTGAAGATGGCATCCTATGCTCATCAATTCTAGGTTTTGGGACACATTAAGTGGTGAATTAACTCTTATTTCTCCATGTGACCAAGGTGAACTTAATTCTTGTCATCGCATACAAGTGATTTTTCTATTTTGAAGATGGCATCCTCTTGAAGATGACATCCTATCCCAACGGCATCCTAAGCTATTTTGCTCAAAATGTCATAGGACAACTGATATGGTTGATCCTTGATGATGAGACAAAGTTAGCACAAGGATGAAGATGCTCAATTGCCTCATGGTACATAGTTCTGACCGAGCCAAGGATTACCTAGGTCATGTGCATGAGACAGGCCAAGGACTTGGCCAATGCACCAAATCTAACCGTGGCATGGGGGTAGATGCATCAGGCACCAAGCCTGGCCGAGGCACAGGCATATGCACATCAGGTGCCTCTAACAGACACAAGAGGTTTGGCGTATCAGTTGTTGAGCCAGGTCTTGACCAATAAGGCCTAGCCAGGATTTCTAATCAAGACGCATGTGCCTAGCATGACAAGCTTGGAGCAAGGTGTAGCTTGACCGAGTCACGCCTAGTCAACACTTTTAGTGAGGGTCATTTTTTATTGTTAGTAATAATTGTGTGCGCCAAGATTGGACCAACATTTAGCATATTTAGTTTTAGAGTTCATTTAATAAATCTTCCCAGAAATAATGAATATTTTGAAAAATGGCTTGTGGGACTTAAAACAAGCCTAAAAGTGTAACCAATACTTTAATTCTTGTACCAACTTTTATTTTTCAAGAATCAACGACAATCTCACTTTGTATATTGTTACATATCAGGTAAATAAAAACTAATAGATTTGTTGGAAAGGGAATGCTTGTGGGAATTATGATTATGACCGAAGGGGACTTAAATGGAGCATTAGTGGTGGCTATACCACATGTTTGGACCGCTGGTGCATATTTCAGCTAGGCGCAAATCATCAAAAATCCTCCTAAGTCATTTTCAGAGCTAATGGAGAATAGTTGCTCATGGGAAACTTGAAGTGCCCGTTGGAGCTTTTATGTGCTCATTTATGGAGGTTTAACACTCCATTCTAGCCGCTGGGACTTGTCTTGCTGGAAATATATTATCCCAATGACATCCTAAGCTATTTTGTTCACAAATAAACTTCATTTGGTGGAGGGAATGTCCACTCTTGAAGATGACATCCCATGCTCATCAAATCTAGGCAGTGGGAAACATTAAGTGTTGAATTAACTCCTATTTATCAATGTGATCAAGGTGAAGTTATTTCTAGCCGTGGAAAACAATTAGAAGAAGAATCCTATGCTAATACATTCATTCTTCAACCGAGGAGCCATAACTCTAATTTAAAAAAGGAGTTTTACATGTGATTCATGTCTTAAATCGTGGCATGAACAAGGCAACAGATCCTATGCTATTCAAATTCATCAAGTTGTCTTCTTCATTAGTTCTCTTCTTGAATCCTATGTCTTCTTCATTATGTTCTTAATATAATTAATTCTCTTCTTGATTGTAATAAAGTTGCTAATGGCACATGTTAACCAAATTTAGGCTTGTGTAGGATTAGGATTACGATTGAAATGGTATCCTATGTTGGATCACAATGAATTAGGACTTTAATGCCTTGTCCATTTCTTTTCTTGGGAGCCAAGTATGGCTTGCCTATATATGTATGTTTTTCACCAAGAAATAAACAAGTTAAGTTGAGTATAATTCATATTGAATTGAGAATTAATTCCTTGTAAGAGCATTGTGCATTCTCTAAACCTTCTTGGCTGAACCAAGATAAATCATACATATAAATCTTCCAAAAAGGGTTCATATCACAACTCAATCCTTGGTTTCAAAAGATCAATTTCAGATTCTAAACATTATCTTCCTAAATTGTCGAGAAACAATTAACTAAGCGGTAATCAATTCACAGCTCCATAACCTAAACTTCTAACTAAGCAAAATCAGCATAAGGATAAAACATTAAAAAATTCACATAAACTAAGCGCTCATATACTGGAGAGTAAATCAGCTATGCGAAGGTTAACTCACAAAACATGTTCCTAAGCAATGGGATCAAGAAAACCATGTTCATAAATAGGATAGAAGAAATCAACAAATAAAGAAATTGAAAATGCATTAAGAACAAAACCTCAAGAGTGGTGATACATTCCCAAAGGAATTTAGTCTAGCATTTTAGCCTTCCATGGGAATGGAAAAGAAAAACCTAAATGGAGAAGATAAATGAAACCCTAGCAAAGCTAAAAAGAGGGCGAAAATGTGAAAATGTGTAATGGAATGGAATGTGTAAAAGTGTCATGAGTGGGAATCTAAATTCCCTCCTAAGTAAAACCAAAATGGGGCCTAAAAAATTGGCCTAAAATTAAATTACAATTAAAAACTCCTAAAATACAATCTTCACTTCAACGAATATTATCCACTTATGTAATGCCCAAAATGCCCTCGGTACCAAATATGATCAGAAAATGATAATAGATTTAATTAGACTAAATAATCCTAAATTAACTCATTTTAGGAATAATAGTCCAATAAAATTCAAAACACTAGTCCATGTCAAACAAAGTCAATTAGGAACCAAGAATCATCAATAATGGTAAAATAAGGTTAGGAACAATGTGCAATATATTGCTCATCAAATACCCCATGTTTAAGCCCATTGTTTAGGCCCAATTCGGTTTTATGTGGTTGGAGGGGTTAAATTTGGATTCCCCACTCCAAACACATATACTTTAATTTTCCTCACTTTGAAACATAACAAAATTTTTTTTTCCCTCTTCTGCTCTACTAGGGTTTCATACTTCTTCTTCATTTTTCGGTTATTAATGTGTTTTGTTATTAATGTGTTAATGTTCCATAGAAGGCTAAACTTTTAGACTAAATTCCTTTGGTAATGTATCGCAACTCTCGAGGTTTTGTTATTAATGTGTTTTCGGTTTCTTACTATCGATTTCTCTATCCTATTTTTGAATGTGGTTGCTTAATCCTATTATTTAGAAAACTGGTTTGTGGGTTTATTTTCGTTTAGTTGATTTACTCTCTAGTTCATAAACGCTTAGTTTGTGTAGATTTGTTAATGTTCCATGCTTATGCTGATTTTGCTTAGTTAAAGGCTTAGGTTATGAAACTGTGCAAATTAGGAAGATGATGTTTGGAATATAAAATTAATTCTTTTGAAACCGAGGATTGAGTCGTGAACAAACAAACCAAAGGGATTTAGTCATTATATCACATTGTTATATACTGTTTCTGAATTTGTTTATTGTTCATACTAATCCAACTTTGTGTGTGTGAGTATATGGTGTTTGAATCTTTTCTTGAAAGATAATCTTTGGAAAACGGCCTATGAGTCACTTCCTAGAACTACAGTTCTTAATTCTTATATTATTTGCATCGGGTACGACCTCGATCTCTCCCACACTTAACTTTTCCACTCCTGGGCATAATCAAGAAATAAAGCCATGCTAATCAATATGCACTAAAGTGAGTCATGTAGGAAGATCGCAAAACTAGAAAATGCAACACCTATGAAGACCACATATTTCACAATGAAATCTATGAAGTGCAAAGAAATGGGCAAAATCAAACACACAAAGAGTGAAAGAATCAATGAGTCAAGATATACAAAGAAACCAATCAAACCAAGAGGCGAGTCACAATGATGATAGAGTCTCACAAGATATGCTCTCTAAAGTATTTACACTAAAGTGTCTTAGGTTGTAAGTGTTTACACACAAGGCACTTCATGAAAACAAACAAAACCATAGGCTTGACATATGTCTAACATCAACATCATAAGCACATGCACATAAAGATCAAAAGGACTTTTCAAGGTTTTAATAGGACCAAGGACAAGGTAGGAAAACATATGAATATGTAGCTAAATACCAAGGGAATAGAGGAGCAATGGAGAATAAGTAGAAAGTAAGTAAAAATCAACCCCAAAATAATATTTTAAACCTCTAATTCCAAAGTCCTTAAGTTGCTGCTTCATCAATCGGATTTGAGTACAACACACACCAGCGACAATGTATTCCACTTCGGCGGTGGACAAAGCAACACAAGCTTGCTTTTTACTATGCCATGCAACTAAGGAACTACCTAATAAGTGACAAGTCCCACTAGTGCTCTTCCAATCCAGCTTACATCCACCAAAGTCGAAATCGGAATACCCTACCAAGGATAATGAGGCATCCCTAGGATAACATAATCTCATATTTATTGTTCCTTCTAAATATCTCATGATACGTTTTATAGCACTATAATGTGAATCTTTAGGTAATGCTTGAAATATAGCACATATGCAAATACTAAATATAATATCGGGGTGGCTTGCAGTCAAATATAATAAAGAGCCGATTATCCCTCGATACTTGGTTACCTCAATAGCTTTTCCCCTTTCGTCTTTGTCTAGATAGCAAGCGGACGCCATAGGTGCGGAGGCTTCTTTATATTTTTCCATGTCAAACTTTTTGAGTAACTCCTTGCAATATTTTGATTGGTGAATGAAGATGACACTTTCCATTTGTTTAATTTGTAGTCCAAGGAAGAAAGTCAGCTCACTCACCATCGACATCTCAAATTCTCCCTACATCATCTTAGAAAATTCTTTACAAAGAATGTCATTAGTAGATCCAAAAATTATATCATCAATGTATATTTGACCTACTAATACATGATAATCTAATCTACAGATAAAGAGGGTAGTATCAACCATACCACTCACGAACCCTCTTTCCAAAAGGAAAGAGCTCAATCTGTCATACCAGAGTTGGGAGGTTGATCAACATACACCTGTTCTTGAATGTAGTCATTCAGAAAGGCGCTCTTAACATCCATTTGAAAGAACTTGAAGTTCATAATCGATGCAAAGGATAAAAGCATCCTAATGGCCTCTAATCTGGCTACAGGAGTGTAGGTGTAATCATAATCAATGCCTTCCTCCTGGTTGTAGCCTTTGGCCATTAAGCGTGCCTTATTTCTAATCATCAAGACAAATTCATCTAGTTTATTTCGGAAGACCCATCTAGTACCAATAACTGGATGTTCTTTTGGCTGAGGGACCAAGTCCCATACATTATTGCGCTCGAACTGGTTTAGCTCTTCTTACATAACTATACGCCAGTGCACATCCTCAATGGCCTCATCGATGGTCTTTCGCTCAATTTGAGATACGAAAGCAACAAAGTTACAAAAATTACATACAGAATTACGAGTTACCACCCCCGTAGAGATATCACCTATAACTTTGTCAAGTGGATGATCTTTCTTAGTCTTACACGCGATTGGCATGTCCTGATGCTCATCTTGGCCAATTTGCTGTGCTTGTTCTTCTTTGTCATGGTTCATGTCCTTAGAGTATGCTTCTTCTATAGCACCTGCAACATCATCAAAAAATATCTTTCACTTCTCTTTTGGAGATGATTCATCAAAATGAACATCTATATACACTTCTACTTTCTTGGAATATTTATTAAACACTCGATAAGCTTTACTATGCAATGAGTACCCTAAAAATATTTGAATCAAATTTTCCTAGCGCTCTTTTTCCATTATTTAAAATAAAGCATTTACATCCAAAATCATGAAAATGAGCAATATTAGGTTTTCGACCTTTTAAAAGTTCATAAGGAGTTTTCAAACAATTAGGCCTCACGAGTATATGATTTATCACATAGCAAGCAGTATGCACTATATCAGCCCAAAAGTACTTAGAAACCTTGCTTTGATTTACGTTGTTCTAGCAAGCTCCTATAGAACTCGATTCTTCCTCTCAACAATTCCATTTTGCTGAGGGGTACGAGGAGCCGAGAACTGATGCATGATACCATGTTTATTACAAAATTCATTAAACTGGTGGTTTTCAAACTTGCCACCATGATCGGATCAAATGAATACAATTTTAATATTAAACTGATTTTGAATCTGTTTGGCAAGTTTTTTGAAATATTTGAATGCATCACTCTTAGAAGATAAAAATAATGTCCATGTGAATCTAGAGAAATCATCAACAATTACCAAAACATAGAAACTAGCACCAAAACTCATTATAGGTGAAGGTCTAAACAAGTCCATATGGAGAAGCTCTAGAGATCTTGTTGTGGATATTACATTCTTTTTACCAAAAGAGGTTTTAACTTGTTTACATTTTTGACAACTATCACAAGTTTCATGAGTTCTTAAATCAAGTTTTGGTAGACCATCAACCAAATTATTTTTAGATAGTTTATCTAGATGTTTTACATGAATATGAACGATGTGCCTATGCCAAAGCCAAATATCATTTTCTTTAGAAACAAAACATTTTGAAAATAAAGTCGTGACATCTTCTAGGTTAACCATATAAATGTTATTGATATGATGTTCGACAAAATTGACCTTATTAAATAAATTGTCACGGATTATGCAACACTCAGGGTCAAAAGATACACGATTACCATTGTCGCAAAGTTGGTTGATACTCAATAGGTTGTGCTCCATGCCTTCATCATATAGTACATTATCGATCACGGCTTGAGTTGATTTGCCAATTGTCTCCATACCAAGTATCTTTCCTTTGTTGTTGTCTCCATACATGACAAACCCTTTTTCTTTAATGATAGATTAGGGAATTTTGATCTATCTCATGTCATAGATCTAGGAATTTATATCAATCTGATTGTGTTGCACAAATAATTTTGATTATAATAATTAATCTTTAGAGATTTGATTCAATGAAAAATTAAACCTTTAAAGATTTGGAATCAAGTAAATTAAGGTTGTAATATGAGAATAAGCAAATAAAATAAAATCAAGCAAATTTCAAATCAATTTGATTATGTTGCAAATCTGGTTTATTACTCTTAACCTCCTCTAATCAATTACTGGGAGATATTCTCCTCATTAAGCACATGTGATAAGTCATAGTCTATAAATAGAGTGTCTTATTCATCAAAGAGGAGGAGGGGATTCCACACAAAAAAAGCAACATCATTCTGCCAGAAAACACAACAGTGAGAAAGGAGAGAGAATTGGCCAGGGAGTGATCCATTGCGTGCGAGGCTATTGGCCACTCTGTGCAACCTTCCCCAGATAGTATCTCAGGCGTCCAATCAATGGACTAATCCTCATCCTGCGTTGACCATAGGCTTGACCAATCAGGGGGCGAAAACACATCTGGTTTTAGTGAGAACGGATACACTAGATCACTGCCCCATTTGAGGCATAGAATCTTGTGCAGGCTAGTGCACACTAGAACCTGTGCATCTTTCCACTCTATCCAACCAGAGACAGCTACATGGCATCCTCCTTGCTGAACAATCATCCAGCCAATGTGCACGTGACACGTCAACAAGCTTACATGGTCTCACCTGAACATGATCATAACTCTGTCAGGTTTGTTTTTTCCCTTTTTTTTGCATTATGTGTCTACTTATATATTATAGAATCAACACCATTTAATAAGTGAAAATGTCATTTTTTTAATATCTAACATAGATTAATCCAGAAATAAAAACATTGTTTTTTGAACAAATAAATAGTATTTTTTCGATAAATATCAATAAAGTAGCCACCTTTTTTCTTAAAACACTTTATTTTTTATTTTTATTTCTAATTTCATAATCACATTACTAAAAAATGTTAATAGCAAAAATTATTTTCAATAAAGTTAAACATTTTTTTATATAAATAAAACATGACAATAAATACTTTTCAAAATATAAACTAATTTTAAGAATTAATCAAAGATGGAGAGAAAGTCGTCCAGGAGGTCTCTTTCTTCACAAATCATCTTCGAAAGGTCGCGCTACGCCGCTTCTTTTCAACCGATTAAAACTCAAAATTGATTAAATTATATTTTCTTAATTAAATAAATGACAAAAATTAACCAAATAAAAACTTTTTTTCACCAATAAATTAACATATAAAATAAACATTTTTGACTAAAAAATATATTTTCCTTAATTAAAATACACTCAACCAACAAACCTTTTTCTATCTAAAGAACTACGTAATCTTTGATTCCCTTAATAGGGATACGTAGGACCAAAGTCAATATTGTCTGGCATAATAATAAAAATAAATAAATTTTTTCCTTTTAATTATTAATTAATTAACCAGATAATTTAATAATAAAAATAAATAATAATAAAGTCATATATTTTAGTGAAGGGTACCGCCTAATGCGGGCGGGTAGGGTGCTAATATCTACCATACCTTGTAACCGACTCTTGAACCTAGATATCAAAAATCCAAAAGCCCAAGGTAATTGGCCTGAAAATATTTTTCTACATTTTTAACTATAAAATGTAGTGGCGACTCTAAATAAAGTCGTGCTGCCAAAAATCGTGGCACGACAATTATTAAGCACAAAACTACAATAGAACACATGCAAATGTGAAATATTTGGTTTTCTACGTTAGAAGAGTTCATAGGGGGTTTTCTATAGAATTGGTCTTATTAAAACTTTGTTAGAAACATAGCATGTCGTAATGACTGCATTTGCCCAAAAATATTTTGGGAGATTAGTCTCGTTCAACATAGTACAAGCTAGTTCCTCCAAGGACCTATTCTTTCTCTCTACGACTCCATTTTGTTATGGTGTTCTAGGAGTAGATATATTATGAGTGATACCAAGATCATCACAAAATTCCTCAAAAGAAGCATTTTGAAATACATCCCCATGATCACTTTTTAAAGCAGTGAGTTTCAAATATTTTTCATTTTGAACTCTCTTAGCATATTTGTTAATAAAGATATTAAACGCCTATTCTTGTGCACCAAGAATAGAGTCGAAATGTATCTTGAAAAATTGTCTACAATCAAAAGAGTATAGTAGGTAGCACCAAGACTTTTGGTCCGAGAGGGGCCAAATAAGTCCATGTGTAGTAACTACAATGGTCTATCAGAAGAAACCAAATGCTTTGGTTTGAAAGAGGTTTTTGTTTACTTACCCTTTTGACATACATCACATAGTTTTCTTTAACAAACTTCATACTTGGCAAGCCAACGATAAGACCTTTCTTTATCAGTTTATTTAAATGATCCATATGAATATTACCAATTCTCATATGCCAAAGATTTGCATCATTATCATTAACATCTAAACATTTCATGGGAAGAGAAGCATCATTTAAAGCTATCATATAAATATTGTTCATTATCTTACCAACAAGTTTAGATTTTTTAGATACCTTATCCTTGATGATACGTTTTTTGACGTCGAAAGCCGCATGGAACCCCTTGTCACAAAGTTGGTTGATGCTTAGTAGATTGTGCTTGAGTCCTTCGACATATAGAATTCCTTCTATTTGTAGAAGAAGGTGGCTTCCCAACTCGACCAACTCCAAGCATTTTCCTTTGTTATTATCACCATATGTGACATAGCCTTTGTCTCTTGGAGTAAGGACAAAGAACTTGCTTTTATCGCCCATCATAAGTTTTGGGCAGCAGCTATCCAAAGACCATAAATTGTTGGTTTCTCCCAAACATTCCTGAAAAACAAGTTAAGTTACATTAGGTACCCAATTTGATTTGGCTCCTAGATGGCTAGCACATTTCTCTACCCATTTCAAATGTCCTTAGGCCACACCATGTTTTCTAATCATGGAAGTATTTGGTGTCTACCTAAAGTTATTGCAATAAGTACATATCGAATGATGCTTATGTATCCTAGTATTATTTTTATGACTCTTAGGAAAATGGATACATTGTTTATGAAAAATTGGTTTTTTTAGAGACATCCTTCTTCTTAGAAGAAAATTTGTTTGAAAAATCTAGACCTCTTTGATAAGTGGAGTGTCTCTACACTTTTAGCATGTTGTCTAAATTTTTACTAATCTTGTTAAAACTTTTGAGTTCAAGATTCAATGAAGAAATATTTTTATCCAAAGTAACACAATTAGAACATGGACAAGAAAAACGTAGTTTATTTCTCAATATGTCTAACTCATTTTTCCGTTTAGAAAATGACTTAGATAGTTTGATATATTTACTATGCAATTCGTTAAAATCATTTTGAAGTTAAGAAAATGAAGGCTTATCTAAAAGATTAGAATCACTTACCACTTCATCATTTGAGTGATGAGATGCCATTAAGGACAGGTGTGTCTCCTCTTCATTTTCAGGCGTAGAATTGGAGCTTGTATCATTGTCTTCAAAGATTATATATGTTGTCCTTCTTGTCTTCTTTTCAGATTTCCCTTTGAAGGGATTCTTCTTTAGTGAAGGAAAGTCTGCCATCATGTGGCCTTGCTTTCTACACTCAAAGCATGTGAAAGTTTGAGTGGAGGTAGAAGCCTCATTCTTTCTAGTGAATCTCTTCGAAAGTGATGATTTGTTTGTCTTGTTCATTTTGAGAAGTATGTTGAACTTCTTTTCCAGTAAACCCATGTCCTCCTCTTCCAGTTCTAAGTCGTCATTAAAGTTCTGGCATGCATCTACCTTTTCCATTAGTGATATATTTTTATTCTTCTTTTCTTGCTCCTCATGTTGCTCGAGTAAGTTTAATACCAACTCATGTTCCTGCAATTTTCCAAATAGTCCAACCAATGACATTTTAGAGAGACTTTTCTTTTCTGATATGGATGTCATTTTGGATTGCCAAGTTCTTGATAGTAACCTAATAACCTTGAATTTAAGGTCACTATTCGATAGCACCTTGCCAAGTGCAATCAAATGGTTAGTAAGGTGAGTAAACCGCTTTTGGAGATCAAGACTCTTTTCTCCCGGTTTCATGTAGAATATCTCATACTCTAGCAAAAGAGTATTGAGTCTGGAACATTTAACTTCCTCAATTCCTTCATGTGTAGTCTCGAAGGTGTCCCACGTGTCCATTGCATATTTTTAATTTGACACCCTAAAGAACTCATCAATTCCTAGGGCTGAGATGAGGATATTTTTGTGTTAAGGTTATATTACACCTTCTTTTATCCTCATATTTTTGGATAGTTTTGGTTTGGTTTCCCTTACACCATTAATCACAAAAAAGAGTCCATAAGGCCCTTCCTCAATCAAACTCTAGATGTCCAGGTCTTGAGATTCTCTAGAGATTCTCATATCGATATTCCAGAAATTATAGCACTCTCCGATGAAACTTGGAGGATGATTAATGTTTAACCTTCTCCCAAAAAGGATTTTGAGGTCATCTTTAAAATAAGGAATTTGGGAGTAACTTACCTAAACAAAGCTTTGGTACAAATTGTAAGTATAAGATTGCAACTAAGAGATGGGTGAATTCGTTGTATAGACAATGATAATTTTACCTGCTATACAATTAGAGTTTGTTGCAACGGAAAAATGTGTAGAAAATATCCAAGTAGAAATAGAAAAGTAAGAGAGTATGGAAAAGAGAGAATATACATAGTGATTTTTATATTGGTTCATCTCCTAGTCCATCGAGGGTTACATCTAGTACTCTTACAACACAAGAGAATTTTCCACTGATATTTTGAGTTGTAATTATAAATCTCACCCTAAGACTACCGATACAATACACACTAACAAATACCTCACCACATAGAAGCACACCATTTCTAAGCAAACACTATTTTTGTTTCCATCACATCCTATAGTGAAGAGTAAATACAAAATGTTTGAAGAAATTTGACTAGGGCAAGAATTATCTTATAAGATATGAAAAACTATAACTTGTAATCCCTTGACTCTTTCGATACCCAATATACAATGCTCTTCTTTATTTAAGTTTTAAAAACTTTAGACAAAGACTTCTGTGCAACTTCAGAAAATTATGAACGTTAAAACTCAAGTTTCATAAACAAGTGCAGAGAATTGTATTAGAAAGTTGAATGAAATAGTTATATGTATTGTGTATCATGGAATGGGTTTGTTAGTGCCTATAAATAGGCTTCCAACTAGCCATTATACTCCTATGAGAAGGTAGAACTCGATTGGAATGAAACTCATTTGTTTTGGATGATAGTTGTTCAGTTTGGATTTGAAAATCTAGTCTGATAGCTCTCTCTTACCGATTACTAAAGGCTATAACCAATTATCCAAGCTTAGTGTCGAACTTAATAATCGGTTACTCCTCAGAGTAATCGCTTACTCTGTGTTATTTTTGTTGGGTAACACATTACTCAGTTTTATAACTTGTTACTTAGTCCCAGCAACCAATTACTTACTATCACACAGTCCAAGTAACATGTTACTCAGGTCCATTAACCTGATACTCAGGTCAAGTAACCCCTTACTTAGCATTTTTGAAAATTGATTTCTTTTTGTGTAAGAGTTTCCAATTAATTTTAAAATTTATTTTACACTTAAGAGCCTTTCAACTAAATATATTAGAGCTTAAGGATTGAAGTACCTATTGAAGACTTAAAATCTATTTGATAATGAATTTTGATCTTATATGTCATCAAGGTCTTCTTCTTTTTATTTCTTTTTTGGTGATTTTGGTGTCTTCATTAAAACCATGTCAAGGTCAGAAGCAAGATATTCTTCACAAATCACTGTTTTTTGTTGTATCAAGAACAAAATATTTTCAAGAAAATCAACAAGATTAATTGATTAAGTCTTCTATTAATTGATTAACTATAGCTTTCTCTTAATTGAATAAGTAGTCATTTAGTCGATTAAAACAAGTAAAATATGTGGTTCTCTTTTGTTACCAAATTATTTTAAGTATTAACCAAACCACGTACTCAGCCCCCATCTATGTGAAGTTAGAGCCTTGTTAACCAACACACAACGCTTTAGCACAGAAGATTATGCCATTTTTACCATGATGCTCTATGAAGATGTACAATGTTGTTAATGTTTTGCGTACATTAGAGCTACATGCATTTCCTACCAATAATGGAAGCAAGCAATACTTTCTTTGTCTGGAAGGCTACATATAAGCTGCAATTGATACACATATTTTGGAGGACATATGAGTATATCATCACTAAATGGTAGTAAATATTATTAATTTTTTACTGGTGATCATACAAGAATATGTTGGACTTATTTTGTGAAATTTAAATCTGAGGTTGTTGACATCTTTGCGAAATTCAAACCTAGAGTTAAATCTTAGAGTGAATGAAAGATGTATGTGATCAGGTCTGATAATGGAACTGAATACACCTCATAAAAATTTAACAAATTTTGTATAGTTACAGGCATTGAACACTAATTTACAGCATGTTATACTCTTCAACAAAATGGTGTTGTTTAGAGAAAAAAGAGAACAACTATGAGATGGATAGATGCTTGTTTCATGATAAAGGGCTCTTAAATAATTTATGAGCAAAGACTGTAAATACATTAATTTTTATCCTGAACAGATTGTATCAAAAGCTATAGCAAAAATCATTCCATTTGAAGCATGGTATGGCTACAGACCCAAGCTGAATAACTTAAAGATATTTGTTTGTTTGTGTTTCTCTTACATTCCTCAGCTTAAGAGAGACAAGCAGGACAGAAGGCAAATACTGTGAACTCTTTAGACTATAGCTTACTCTCCAAGACCTACATGATCTATTTACCACAAAGCAACTAAGTAATTGTTATTATAGATATATAATTCATTTAGTTAGAAATATGGATTTGGGAGGAAAATAAGCAGGTTGATTTTCAAGAGGAAAATCAAAACACATATGATGAACCTGTCAAAAGGACTAGACCACTCTATGACATATATCAAAGGAGCAATGTTGTTGTGATGGAGCTTGTATGATATCAAGAAGCTACAACTAACCAGAAATCGATAAATGTAGGGAAGGAGCAGCCCATAATGATTGAAAATAATCACACATGGGAGTTGGTGGAGAGACCCAAACACAAAATGGCTACAGGGGTCAAACGGGTTTACAGAACTAATTTCAACCCTGATGGTTCTTTGAACAAGTATAAGGAAAGACTTGTTGTCAAGGGATATGCCCAAAAGTTTGAGGAAGATTTTTCTAAAAGGTTTGCCCTAGTTTCCAAATTGGACACCATAAGGATGTTGCTAGCACTTGCTGCACAAAATTGTTGGATCATACACCAAGTGGATGTTAAATCAGTATTTTTGAAAGGATTCATGTATGAAGAAATTTTTGTGGAACAACCAAAAGTTTTTTTACAACAAGGACAAGAGGAGAAGGTATGTAGGTTGGACAAGGCCCTTTATGGCACGTATTTGGTGAAGACACCAAGATCACCAAAAAGAAGAAAAATGAAGAATACCATGAAGACATAAAAGATAAAGCATCAAAGAGTCTAGATTTATAAGTCTTCTAAGTTAGGTACTTATATTCCTTAAATATTTTATATACTTAGTCGAAATGCTCAAAGTAAAAATCTTCTTGAAATCAATTGAAAACTTATAATGAAAAGAAATTAATTTTCAATATGCAAAGTAACGAGTTACTTGACCTAGGTAACAGGTTACTCGACCTGAGTAATAGGTTACTTGGACTGTATCATAGTAAGTAATAGGTTGTTGGGACTACGTAACAGGTTACTCAAACTAAATAACAGGTTACTATGTAACACATTATTCAATTGGAGATAATGTTTGGGTAATCAGTTATTGCCTCATGTAATCGGTTATAGAGAGTTGTTACACCATATTTTCAAATTCAAATTGAACAGCTTTCATCCAAAATGAGTGGGTTTAATTCCAAACATCTCGTACCTTTGTAATGGGGTATAATGACTGGTTGTAAGTCTATTGAAAGGCCTTGGAACACCCTAATTCGTTAAGAAATTTCACAACACTTGAACATAACTTTCATACTATCTTTCTGAACAAATTTTCTTCACTTTGATATTGCAACTTGTGTAAAAAGAGGTCTCGAGTAAAAAGAGGTATGCAGAGTGCACCATTGTTGCGCTGAGCACAAGAGCCATATGTCAGAAAATACAAAAGGAGATCTAAGACACCAAAAGAAAAAAGGATTGCATATATTGAGTCCTAAATTAGTATCTAGGAAGTTAGGAAACCGATTGTCATACGATATTTTTTTCTTCTTCTTAGTTTGAAGATTTATGTAGTTGGAAACATGATATAATGGGTAGGAAGTAGAAATGATGAAGTTCTTGTACGTTCATGGAGAAGCTGAAATTTCTCTATGAACTACAACTTCCGAATTTCTCTTAAATCAAACTAAGTATGCAAATGCTTAGCTAGATTACTTCCTAGCTGATATTGGTTCTTTTCTATTGGTTAATGTATTTGGAATTCGGTTTATGAATAAAATAGCTTGATTTTTATGAATTATTCTTGTTGAAGATTAATGATTACTATGTGTTTGACGAAATGCTTAGATCGTCTTAGGAAAATAATTATGTGAAGAAATTCTGATTCGATAGTCCAAAGCATATAATTAATCATTTTTGCATAAAACTAGACGTAGATTGCTAGACATAGATTCATATTTATATGATTGCTAGACATAGATTTGTGTTTTACATTGAAAAACTCTCAAACTTGATGGTATGTTACTAGACATAGAGGTATGCTTCATGGTTCATAATTTGTAATTTATAATTGTAGTTTCTAGACATAGAGCTATTTTGATAAAGTGTTAGCATAGACCAAAACATTGCGACTAACACTACTGAGGTGTACACTAAACTCAATTCGCATGCATAGATTGCTAGAAATAGAGATGTGTCTGAATCATAATACTTGATCATGTATTTAAGGTTTTGGTTTTAAGGCATGAGTTGCTAAGTAGACTAAAGTATTAGTTCTTAGTGTAATTGATGTCCAATATTGTCTAGAGTCATACTTATTTTATCATTTAATTGTATGTCATATAACTTAGATGAATAGTGAGTAAATCCCACATTTAGATTCCAACACTTATTATCAGAACTTTCAAGCAAACCAATCAACTAAAAACCCTTTTGAAAAACGAAGCTTAGAATAGTGATTTGATTTTGAAAAACTAAGTTAATAAATCCTTGTAAATACAATGACCTTTTACACTTTTACTTGGTTTTGATACAGAAGGCATAATTTTTGCATTGATTGCCGGTTTAGCACCAGCCGCAGACGTGCAATAGCTCATGGCCTAGCCATGTTGGCTAATGGAACCATAATGGCAATTCCCGACCAAGACACATAGTTATGTACTAATACCCTCTGTCCATGTCTCAGCGAAATTTTGTGTAATTTTTCATACTATTGTAATTTCCCTATTAAGTAACTTGGTATGGAAGTTTCAGCCCTTGAACTAGACGATATCCGTTGATTGCTTGCCTTTTCCATTTTTTATTTTCATTATCCAAGGGCACTTTATGGGAGGACAAGGTATTAATGGATGCATTAGAACTTGTATTACCATTGTATGTGCTTCATTTTCTGAATCAATAGAACATGAGTAAGCTTATTTAGAGCTTGTGCTTAGTGCATGTAGGAGAGTGATTCTTATAGGTCCTTAGTTGAAAATCTACACAAGAATCTCCACCGTAATGGATATATGACTCCACCTTGCTCAATGCTAATTCTTTATAACAACTCCACATAAGAGTCTGCTCCATTTCAGGATAAGCCTTTCTGAGTATCCTTGACGATGTTAACAAGAGCGTAGCTCTCCAAACTTGTAGTGCAGCTCCCCGTACTGCCATCTAATGGAACATGTTGCCTAGCCACCTATTGCTAGGAAGTCTTTCGATATATGAAACCTCTACACAAAATTTTATCAACAACCGTCATCGTCATACTCAACCAAACTAAACCATGGAGCTTCCTTGGAAAGCCTCAACCGCTACCATTATTGTCTAGTCCGACAATAATAGTCCAAAAGAACTATCATACTCGACCATAAGGAGTATATCCATAGTACACATCTTGCGTAAATGTTAACTAATATTTGTGCCACATCCTTGATCCAAGTCAATGTGTATGTCACACCCATGCATCTCTACCAATGCTCGTTTTACACCTTGCATCAAAGCCAATGCTCATGTTACACCATACATCAAAGTCAATCAACGCCTCTATGCTTTTGTGGATCTGCTAACCATTAATATCCTTCACTATGACGTTTCAGACATGCCATTAGGATATTTCACTTATCATATCAAATGAGATCATCCTCTCCAACATCGAGAGGGATATTGACATCACATGTATTAGACTTAACTCAACATCTGATCCCTATCCCCACCTTGATCCTAATCTAGTACATAAAGTTCTAGGGTTCTGGATCAACACATACATCGTCCCCACCATAGTTTCGCCATGTTTTCTTCTCTTCAACTCATCTACTTTATCCTTGCACAGTACTTTTGACGCACCTTGTCTATCCATCACGCCTTCACCCTCTTTAGCTATTATATGGCGTCTGGGTTAAAAGTCATCTACCAATTGGTTCTGATAACAATTGTTGGTGCAGTGGAAGCGACTATTTCGCAATGTTGACTAAAACAATCAAATAAAGTGCATGTAATAAATACAAGAGAAGAAACAAGAGAATTTGGTAAGGGGATTTGACTAATTGTGTCTAGCCCTCGGTAGCGTTGAGCAGCTATCAAGATACTATTAGTGAATAAGGATTACAAGCCCTAGTACACCCATGGGCCCAAGTGCTCATGGGGTGTTCCTATTTAGTGCTTACATCTGCTACCCATTATATCAAGGGACTTGAGTCCAATATATAACATTAATACTCTAATCTATTCTAATATTAGGTAATGTGGGACTAACGCAATAACATGTTTCAAACATTTCTAACATTAATCATAAGTGAAGGTTGTATTTTCTCATCATTAATTGAAAGAACCACTCTAACATTATTAGTACTAGATTGGTTTCAAATTTAAATAAAGATATATTAAAGGTCAATGAAGTCAAAGTCAATTTCTTCATTTGGTAAGTATAATAATAAAAAATTTGTGTGAAGTAAGCCCTGTGAAGATATGCAATCTTTTGATTGGTAAGTCATGTTATATTACTGAATGAGACAATATTTCTTGATCCTCTCAACACACTTTACTTTAACCATGGTGGACGTACGAGAAGTCTTGCCCTTTATCTCATGAGGCTACACCCGATGATCACAAGGGATTAAGATTAAATATTGAACAGCAGAGAAAATAAAATGAAAATGACAGAAGAAATAGAAATTAATAAAAGGAGTTGAGAGAACAAAAGTCAAAAGAGAGATAAGGAAGAGAAAAAGAAGAAACAAAGGCAAAACAGAGCAAAAATATCTTAATACTAATGTCTATAATGTGCTTTCTATTTCTACTGTTCGTTCTCATGGGGGTTGGGAAAACAAGTTGACATCATCACAAATGAACCCTTGATCATTCAATCCATATTTGAAACTTTATCTCAAGATGCACAAAGAGAACTACCACCATAAAATCATCATTCCAACTGAACAGACGAACACCTAACTAGTCCTTGACAAAGATCTAAATCCAAGAACAAATTCTTTCTAAGAAGGAATATATGATGTGTGGCAAGGGGCCACCCACAATTTGTAGGCCAATGTTTGGACTAATCAAATAAGTTAAGGTTTGATTTTCACCCTAGAGGCCAAAATGGTACAAATTAGTGACGAAATAAGGCAAATTGGCCAAACAGAACCATGCTCTAGCCCACTTGGCTGTGTTGGCTACAGAAACCAAAAACAAATATCCTTGCTGTGAAACACGATTATATACTTATACATGACCTAGTCATGTGTCGGCCAACAAGAACATAATTTTTTAAATCGTTTTAATTTCTCTTTTATGTAAGTTGGTCTAGAAGCTTCAACATTTGAACAACACAAAATTTTAAGATTTGATTTCTTTTATTACATCTTGTCTACTCATTATCTAAGGGCACTTAGTGAGCGCAAGGCATTAATGGATGCATGAGAACTTGTACTATTATAATAGGGGTAGTTTTCTAGTCTAGAATCACTCGTCTTTATATGTACTTCATTTTCTTAATCAATTGAACATACATCAAATTGTTAGAAGCTTGTTCTTAGTAAATATTGTGAGAGTGATTCCCATAAGTCTCTAGCTAGTTGAACCAGGGTCTAATAAAGGAATATGCATTGTGGCATTCTAAACCAGAGTTTATCAAAAGATCATTCTCTTGTGGAGTTGTAAGCGCTTATCACTCCCACTGAGTATGTCACCCCCTGTCACCATCTTTTTGTCTCTTTTGCTTCTCTCTATTGAATATTTTTCGTTTTGTTCCATAGTTGAATTAAGTCGTCACAAAATCCCTTGGTCGTTGTTTTTCTTCATGAATTTCGACCTCCATGGGAACATAAACAATGACCTTTAGTTTTTCCTATTCATCCATCGTTCTATTAAATCCAAGAGTAGTAAATATAATGATGACTGTTTTGATATCACGAGAAACTATTAACAGTAGTAAGAGAAATACATGGATAAATACTTTTGTTTGGACAGATACTCAACATAAAGTAGTAAATGTCAAATATATGGATACAAAGATTTTATCTTGGTTCGCCAAAACAAAGGATATGTCGGCTCCTTATTGCACCAAGATTTCAGTATAGCAGATCATACAAAATATTTTAGAATGTACTAAATCCTATTAAGGCATATAAGTATTATCTTAAACTAAACTCTTTAGGCTTATGAACACAATTAAACAAAGTCATTCTAGGTATCTGAGTATACAATGCCTCTTTGGGCATGAATGTCTATTTAGTACCTTTGGAGGAACGAACATGTGTTTTGTTTAACCATCTCTTTCCGGTCTCATTGTGTAAGTACTCTTGATTTACTATGCCTTTATAGACTTGTTACTAGAGTGATTTTTTTCACTAAATCTTGACATGCTATATTATTATACTTTGTTAGCCCAGTCTTCTCAAACTCACTGGTGAAGTATCTTTTGTTAACCAAGTCTCTACCAACTTGATGTTTGGGTATTATTTATTTTAGCCTCTTCAGTCATGTCAAAGTATTCATTACAATAGCCTATCCAAGCTTCTCCCACACTAGTATGAAAGTTGGTTTAACTATTTAATTTTCCATGCATACCATACAAAGTGTAATATAGAATTAGACATAAGTAAGATTTACTAATAAACTACTTCATCTTAGTGAAGATTAGCTTTACACAAACCTGTATTTCTTTTGTTGATTAGCTTCTTAGTTTCTAAACTAGCACAACTTGCAAGACTCCCAAAAACTTATAATTGAAGTTGGCACATGCAAATACAATAATTACAAGAGTATTTCATCTTAATAATTATATAAAGAGTACTTGCGTCTACTTTTTCCTTTTCTTTGATTGTTTTTATCTTGTAGGGTTATCCTTGTTTGGAGGAGCATATTGATTTACCCAATGTCTTTCATCGTGATTATCTCTTATATATAAATCATCATCTGTAGTTAGTCCGCTCTCACGTGACTGATATGTCCCAAAAAAAGATCATCTTCATCAATATCTTCATATTATTGGTCATCAATATTATTGACGATTATTTTATTAGTTAAAAGAACAATGAACCATTTCATATTGTTTGGGTCACTAACATAGAATACTTGTTAAACTTGTGATGCTAGAATAAATGGCTCATCTTTATATCCTGGCCTATTAAGATCCACTTTCATGAACCCTAACTCATCAACTCAGAAGCCATTGTTGTTATCAACCCACATACAATAAAAAATCGGCATCCGAAACATTGTGTAATCCAATTCCCATATGTTTTCAATCAATCCAAAGTATGACATGTTCACATATATTGGGTTTCTATCTTTTGCACTTGACATGTGTAAAGTTCGAGCAACAAGAGTCACACCATTATTTTGCATTTTACTTTGATCATCTTGTTTTTTCGTATAAAATGTGAACCCATTAATTAGGTAACCAATGTAGGATAAGACATGAAGACTTGGACCATTGGCTAACCATTTCAATCTTTCGGAAACCGAATGTGCATTTATATTCAACTCCTCATCAATGTGATTTTTTAGCCATTTTATGAAACACCGATTATGCTCTTTAGAAATCCAATTTTCATTCTTTAGATCCTCTTCGACAACATTTGTCATTTTTTCGAAACGATCGTCTTCATATGCATTTGTGTATTTGTCTTTCATATGCATCTCATCATCACAATCCATAAAATCTTTCGTCTCACCATGTCTTGTCCAATATTTATAACTTTGATCAATACCGTGACACACTAAATGAACTTTTAACCCATATTTGGATTAATTCGATTTGAGTAACAACATCTTAAGCAATGACATACAATTCTATTAGGGTTTTCAGCATTCTTATTTGCAAACCTAACAAATGATTTCACTCCTTCTTCATACTCATTCATCAATCCATTTTCTATTAAGAAAAAAATACAATGAGCATAAAGCCCTAAAGCTTGGAGTTAAGCTCACCAACCAGAGCAAATGCATTATTATATCATTAAAAATGGGGGAACCCTAACTCATAATGTAAGCTAAATGAGTCGGAACTCGGAAACCTCAACTCAATACAAGCTAAATGCATGAAATCACTTTCACTCATTTATAAGGAAAATATTTATAACTCAATACAAGTTAAATAGAATGTAATTAAAAAGACAAATAACTATATGAAAAACTCACTTTCAATTCGGTATTGAATGTGTGAATGATGATTTTAAAGTTAAACGAGTGAAGAATTTTCGAAATCGGTGTTGAATGATTTTCATGTAAAATGAGTGAATGATTTTTGGTGTTGAATGGGTGAATGATTTTGAGGTTGAATGATTTTCGAGGTCGATTTTGAGAGTAAATGTGTTTCGCTGCTGAGTAAATGAGTGTTGGGATTGCTGATGAATGTGTGAGAATGTGGGAATATTTTAATTTTGTAGGGTCTCATAGAATCTTCAACAGCGCATAGCGAAGATGACGCTGTCAATGATATAAAATCAATAGCGCATAGTGAAGATGACACTGTCAATGACACCTAATCAATAGTGCAACCTTAAGGAAATGTTGTGGAAGAACTCTCCATTCAAATATAAAGAAGGTAAGTGTTCCATAGCACAATCTTAAGGAAACACTATGGAAGATATAATAATTTTTTTACTAATTCATTTTTTTAATGAAATTCAAATTAGTAATTACATTTTGACATTCGATTAATGAAAATTAATTAAATTTGTAGAACAATTATTAATGGCAATAAATAACATTCAAACAATTAATCGATTAAGCATTGTGTTAACCGATTAAGTGCAGAGGAAATAGTTTTGTTGATAATATCGACAATGCTTCTTACCGAATGTGTTGTTGTATAGTTAAAATAGAATAAATGAGAGATAAGTATTCAAGAACGCTTTTTGGTGAAGGTGTTGTTGAATGCAACATTATCAATAGCGTTGTTTGGTGAATCCACCGTTGAATGCAATGTAATCAACAACGTATTGTTAAAAAAAGCGTTGTTGTATGGTTATAACGACAACGCAATAAAAAAAATATTGTCGAAGACCATTATTCCTAATTCTACACAGTTACGCACACAATATAAAATAACCTGAATGCATACAGAAACAGAACATAACAACAAAAAGAATATATGAACACAACTGAATTTATATATTGAACATTAATTACACTGTAATGTTTATATTGAATTGAATTCCCTAAGCTACAATATGTGCTACAATCTATGCTACATTAATTGAATTACATTAATTACATAGATCAAATCATATACATTACATTGAATTCCCTACAATATGTGCAAAACTAATCTACTATACATTTAGCTATCATTTGTCAACAAAAATAAATACAAAGTTTGATCATTGTTCTCTAATCTGGTTGATTTCGTCATCAGTATATGATTTGCCATCAATCTTGATTGCATTAGTTGACCATTGCTGGATGATATCCTTCATGAATTTCAGCATGTAATAGTTGCAATCTACCTCGTTTGTTTGGCAATGGGTCTACAATTAAAATGAAGTAAACATATAAGTATAACATTAGTTGGCCATTACACATATAATTGTTTGAGATTATTTGTGTCAATACCTTTGTACGAGTCCACCTGATTTTGGGACTTGGTATCTTGTTTCTAGCACGATTATAGCTTCTATAATCTCTCATCGCACTAAACAATAGAAAATGTACTTAATTACTAAACAAAAAATGAAAGTGAAAGTGTAACTAAAAGTTTAAATCAGTAGTCCACTTCACTAGCAAAACATCTCTTTCATAGCGGGATAGTTATTCATATCACCATGTACCAATTAGTCAAAATAATATATTTTTTCATTGACCCGATTGATGGCAACCCAAACCCAATGATGCCTAACAAAACATATCTACATGGTTAGGAAATGTTAATCACGACAAACATACTAAAGAAAGAAATATAAAAGACAATTAAAAAATGCTTACCCGATATTAAAAGGTGCAAGAAATAAATCTGCATCTTCTTTATGATGGATGAGATTATCTATAATTTTTTCTGTTTTTTCCCCAATCTCATTTTTGTCACCCAACACCAAAGCGGTAAGGTGTGAGGATATGAACATCACATTTTCCTTATTTACCTTAATAAAATTTTCATACAAGTACCTAATACATATAATACAAATGTTAGTTAATTATAACACACCATCACGCAAAAGTGAGAAGTTAAGAAAACATAATTTACCTCATATATATACATACAATAGTTGCACCTATACAATCACGTTTATATACATCCTAGACTTCACTGATGCCAACGTATTCATCAATGTCATCCCCGAAGACTTCCTTGGGAATTGATATATTTATCATATCATCTCCTAATTTATGTATATGCTTCAACAGCTGAGTACAATAGTTGGTAGTCTTCTTGGAGCTCACATCCCCAGTAGATGGCTTTGAGCTCACATCCCCCGAAGATGGCTTAGAGTTTTGGGTGCTACTAAGGGTGGAATGTACATTTTCCTGAAATATTCAATAAAAAATATATCAATTATAGATCAATATATATAATATGACTAAGCATAAGGTGAAAAATCATACCTTAGGAGGAATTACTTGAATAAAGTCTACTGGCCAAGCCACAAAAGTGCCTATAGCCCCTCCAAATGTGAAGATATCTTGTTCGAGAGGAATTGGTAGCAACACATTATCATCGATTTGCAATTTCAATTGAGACCTTCACATGATGGTGTGGGATACATGCATTATTATGCAGTAGAGCATTGGTCGACTTGTGCACTTTCCCAACACCCACTACTCGGCTAGTTGGGGTATCGAGGAAAAGTTTGCAAGAACTGATTCCCTATACGTAAGTTAAAACATATAATTAGTTAACGACAAAATTAAAATAAGTTAACTAAATTACCTCAAGAATGGGAATCAGAATGTGATTCCCTGTATGTAAGTTAGAACTCTCATTGACGGTTGAAGGAACAGTGCTAGCCTTACTAGCTATTTGTTGCAACTTAGCTTCCTTCGCCTTCATTGATTGTTCAAATTCGTTGAATCATTGCATGAGGCCATCTAGTTGATTTTGAACCTGGCTCATTTGGGCTTTGGTTGCACGCTTTGGATGGGGTACAAATGTCCGCTGGCTAACCCAAAATCCTGCAACTCGGATACGGCCAGGGTAGATAGGCAGTCCTAGTGCCTTGTCAAGTATTATGCGACTATCCGGGTTTGCCTCTTTTTCTTTTAGGGCAACCTGAAAAATCAAGAAAAAAACATAATGTTAATTAATCATATTTTGATAAATAAAGTATGGAAATTAAGTATAGTTAAAAATGAGCATTTACAACACGTCTTGCCGCTTCTTGAACTTCCTCATTGTCGATGACACCATCCTTATTCTTACAGGCACCCACCCATAGAACATCGAGTTCTACTCCATGTGGAGTCATAGGTGTATCGCTTTTGTTCTATAACTAACAAAACATAACCAATAATGATGTAATTAGATATATATTCATACAAAACATAATCAATAATGTACTTACAAATTAACAATACTTACAATTTTTCCTCCATTCCTCTATACCCCACTCGAGAAGCTCGGTATGGATATAAAGTCTTGGATGCCCTCTTTACGGTTTTCATTACTTAATTTCTGTAACAATAAATAGCATTAATATCAATAATCATATACAAAAGTATATATACAAAAGTCAATACAAAGAATACGATTTTACCAAGAAAGACTCATCTTGTGACCGTAGGGTGACAAAAGTCTTCCAATCCTCTTCATGAACGATATTTTTATATTTAGTTTGAGGTTTTAGGTTGACATTGCCATCAGCATATCTGAGTAATTTTCTGGCATCAGTTCGGAATTGTCAGAGAGTCTTGCAACTGATTTATGGATATAGTCCTTATGCTCCTCACCAACATCAAAAGTTGACTGAAATAAAAACACATATACATTATATATTGCATGAATACACATGTATATACGTACATTGCATGAAAATGTAAATATATACGTACATTGCATGAAAACGTAACACATATACGTACATTGCATGAAAACACAAAAACTGAAAAAATAAACTTACTAATATTTAATTCCAAATAAGCTCCTTCATGGTATTCCCTACATCACTCCATTTCTTGAATGTTAGCTTCAGATTCTGCCTAACAACAACACTAATGTAGCTTACCAATACGTTGCCATCCTTCGAGTTTAATGGTGGCCTTTACAGTTCCATTGAACTTCTATATTCACATCCTTGCTTCTTGATCGAATGACATTCTTCATGGAAGTCATTCCACATGGAGGTCGACTTTTAGAAATGATTTGCTTATCTTGTGGAGTCGGTGTAGCTTCGTCACGATTGTGAGAGCCATAATCGCCACTTTGGGAAGCCTTTGATGAAGTTTTTTGAGGTTTATGAGGGTTTGCTGAGAATATGAGGGTTTGTGAGAGTATGCGAGTTTGCTGAGAGTATGAGGATTTCTTTTAAAATTAAGGTTTGCGCTATTGTTGTGTATCAAGCTATTTACTACTTATTTTCATTAACACATCTTCAACATCCTATGTTAATTATGCGCTGTTAAACTGATATTATTTTCCAATTTAACAGCGTGATCGTAGTTATGCATTGTTAAATTAACATTTTACATAATTGGAAAATATTTATACAACATGAATTAAAGCTATTTAAGATGAAGTTCTCATGAAGTAGATTACTATATAATTGTGTTTACTAATACGAAATTGGAAAAATATTAAACATTACATTTTGTTAATTTGTTTTTTTATCTATTAATTATTTTTAATTTTTTTATTATTTTTAATTTATTAATAATGAACAAAAAAAGTATTAAAGAAAATAATCACCCAAATAATTAACAAAAAATAGAAATTAATATCCAAAATAATTGTTTTATTATTCATTTAAAGAAGAAAAATACATTATAATGAACTAAATGATTTGATACATGCGAATATAATGAAGTAAATGATTTGATACATGCGAATATAATGAAGTAAATGATTTGGAAGAGCAAGAATAAAATGAAAATGATTTCAATGAAGGAAATAATGTTTTCCTCGATTCCTCTATACAAATCTTCATCTCACGCAAATCTTGTATAACAGCCAATTCCCTTTTAAAATATGGGACCATTTTGAAAAATGAAAGAGCTAAATGAATTAAGAAACGACGGTAAAGAAGGCGAAGAGGGAATACAAAAAGAAAATGTAAAGAAGGTAGTGAGTGGTGACATAAGAAAGGACTGTAAAGAGAAATAAGAAAACAAAAAGGACTGTGTGGGAATGGAGGGATGGGGATTACCTGTCCTCATTCATGTTCTATTTGGTGTCTCCATCTAATCAGAAAATCTTATTTGATTAAAAAAATAAATTATAATAACATAAATTAATATTGTACACCATTCTATGAAATTTGATTGAATAGGTATATGAGAACAGGATTTTCTTGTTTGAGAATGGAGGGGTGGTGAGAGGCTTTGTGTTGTACTATGGTACGAAAAGATGATGTACATGGATAAATGAAAGTTAAGACATGGTATGAACAAATGACATGTAACTAGGTAACTATGGATGGAAATCTTCTGTTTTAAATAGTGTCATTTCATGTCCCAAATCAATTAGAGTGTTCTATTTTATTACTTTTTGTTTTTAAATTTTTATTTTATCAATATATTAATATATGATTGGTTTGTGACAGGAAATGAGACATTGTTGGGGACCAATGATCCGCATCAGGTAACTATCAGAAAATATCTTCCAACCTTTTCTCTTTCCTTTCACAAATTAATTGAGTAACCTGTTGTTAGAATTTTTCCAATTCTCTTTCTTGCCAACAGTGACTTTTTGAATTGGGTTGCCGTAAGGGAATTGCAAGCTGTGTCCACGTCTTTCTTGTAACGTAAACAATTGTAAAATCTTAAATTGGAGTGTAAAATTTTTATTATTAAGTACCAAATTATCCGTACATTTGTATAAGACGATATTTTTTGTCACGTGGTTAAGAACACACATGTTACACATGTATTCGAATGGTTAAAAACACACATGTTACTTATACATTTGCATTGTTAAGAAAACATGTGTTACTTGTGTATTCGCATAGTTAAAAACACAAATGTTACTTGTACATTCGTATTGTTAAGAACACATATTAACGTACATTGTATTGTTAAAATACACATATTGCCTGTATATTTGTATGAGTGTAACCTGTTTCAATTTAAAATTTGATTTTTTAATTATAATAAGGAAAAAATTAGAATCCAATGAATCTGAATTATGATGATGAAAATTGAGTGGAAAAGATATCACAAATCTTTGATGGGGAAAAAGTATAGTAATTCTTACCATGAATGTGAAGGCCTAAGTAATGAGTAATTATATGGATAAACAAATTTTATTATGTATACAAAAATTAAAAACGGACAAAATATGTGTACTTGATTGTGAAATTTATACACACTTGCACAATAAATCAACACATTAGTAAAGGATCCACCACTAAAATTAAAGATTCAAAAATATTTTTACCTTATTAAAGCAAGCAACAAAATAAACAAAAAGTCAATAAAAATGTATTAAGTGACCAATCAACCATGTTCAAAATCCTTTCAAACAAATGAAGGGGTGGGAATGAAACGAGAGGTATAGAGGTAGAAGAGAAGGGGAGAAAACAAAAAGTTTGATGGTGGAACTAGGCTCCAAAAGAAATGAAAGATTTGAAAATCAAGTGTCAAATGAAGTGAAAGGAAAGGTTCAAGAATTGAATTGTCTTATTGGCAAATAATCCAGTATACGGGAGAGATTGAGTTACAGGAGAAGGGGGAAATAAAAAGGGGGATAAGGGAACCCACCTCCAAAAAATGAAGGGTTTGAAAATCAAGTGTCACATGAAGTGAAATGAAAGATCCAAAAATTGAATTTGCCTTTTTGGCAAATGATTCAGTGTGTCAATGGTAGATGATAAAGGTGTTTATATATAATATATAGATAGATAGATAATATAGTGTGTAACAATATATAATAAGAATATGAAACTATTTTGGAGGGAAAAAAGTGAAAAAGAGATTAATACATGTTCATGATGATATTGCAGGAGCATTGTATGATTGTAGATATGTATTCAGTAATGATGTAACGAAACATTTTCATGTTATATAGTTAACAGAAGTTGAGTTTTCAATTTAGGTGGGTTGTTAAACATATTGCAACTTTAAACTTATTTTTACAAAATAAACAAAAATTATAAATTTTCACATATAAAATGTGAAAAAATATATGCACTAACAATGTATGAGTTTTATATATTGTCATTACATAATATATCATTCGTTCATCTTTATTTATCATTTACTTTTCAAAAATAGAAATCCAATTTAATGGTGAATAATATATTGAATGTGTGTAAATATTTACACTAAGCGTGTATATATATATTACACTCATACATGTATCCTTTGGGCTCTTTTGTAGCTTAGATGAAAGGAAGGTTTTAATCAGGAAGATATTTTATAAAGTGTTGATACATGTACATATGAATAGTTGAAGAACATTTTTTTCATATGTAGTTAATAGACTAGTTTTTAAATTCATTATTTAAATGAAATAAAAATATAAGTAATCACGGACTTTTTAAGTGCAGGTTGAGAATTGAACAAATAAATGAGATACAATTGGTCACATTGATAGACTTTTAAAAACTTTTATAAGATTTTAATGATTCATAAAGACCCCTTAGTTTAAGACCTTAATATTATGATATTCACATGTGATAAATGAATAGAGTAAGGAATACCTGGTTCCAATTGTGTTTCCATTTATGCACTCTCTAGTTCCCTTTATTCTCACCTCTCTACCTTCCCTTTGTGTGTTCCTTGATGATTAGGAACTCAATTTCCTTCATTCTCTATATGACACTACACTTTCCTTACTCAACCTCTTGTGTTTCTATAATTCTCACTTTGTGTTTCTTTTCATGAGACAACAAAGAACGACATGAATTTTTCAATGCATGAGTGTCTCTATTTATAGAAAGGTTTAGGAGGAGTTATAACTCTTACAATATCATGAAAACTTCCCATGAAGTGAGAGGGGAGGGAATTAACAATACACCCCACTAGTATGATCAATGAATTGAAAACCACCATCACATTAGGCGCTTTTATTCATAACATCGACCATTTAGATTATTGAATTAATCTAACAATCTCTCACTTAGTCTATGTGATGACTTGAAGATTCATAACTTTAATTGCGCGCTTTAATTGAACCTTTCAAATCATCATCTTTAATTGAATTGAAATGGTTGAATCATGGCGGTCACAAATTATATGAGGCAACCTTATCCCTTTCATGTATCACAACCAACTCAACTCAACCAACTTTGATTTGAGTATTCATTTACCATTGAAAACTCACCAAGTTATCTCATTAAAACCATACAAGTACAATATTTAATATGGATAATTTAAACTTTAATTACTAAAATGAAACATTCATTGAATTCAAATGTGTCATACAAGGATAAGCAAACATCTATACGTGTATATATACATCAGTTACTATCACATTAACAAGGACTTATCTATAACGCCCATCCTTTCTACATGGCCAATGTAAATCTTGGATGGAAATCCCATAGTTAACGGATCTTCTACCATTAGATTGGTACCAATATACTTTATAGACACCTTCTCTTTCTGTACTTCTTCAATTGACAGGAACTTTAAATTCATATGTTTGGTACCTCTAGAATACCTATCATTCTTAGAGAAGAAGACAGCTGTAGGATTATCACAATAAAACTTCAGCGGCCTAACTACACTTTCTATAATGCCAAGCCCTGAAGTAAAGTTTCGAAGCCACAATACACGATTTGTAGCCTTAAAGCATGCCACAAAATCAGCCTCCATATAACAATTATAGATTGTCTACCAATTCTCCATGAAATGGCTCCTCCAAGCATTAGGAATACATACCCAAATGTAGATTTCTTGGAATCCACACATCCTGCATAGTTTGAATCAGAATAACTGATTATCTCTAGGTGATCTGACCTTCTATACGTGAGCATGTGATCCTTAGTGTCTTGCAAATATCTGAGAACCTTCTTTGTGGCCTTCTGGTTGTCCATTTCAGGGTTACTTTGATATTGACCTAACATTCCAACAACGAAACTGATATCTGGCCGAGTGCATGTCTGAGTATACATTAAACTCCCAACCATTGATGCATAAGGAATACATTCCATTTCCTTACGTTCCAAATCATTCATTGGACATTGTTTTCACTGAATTTGTCCCCTTTCTGAATGGGAACTATCCCTGCGGAGCATTTTTCCACTCTTTATATGTAATACCAAATTGATATCTCCTTTCTAAGACAATATTAACAATCCTTGTGATCTATCATGAAATATATCTATTCCTATCACATATGATGTCTCACCCATATCATTCATTTCAAAATTATTAGGGAGAAACTTCTTTACATCATTTAATAATCATTTATCATTTGCAACAAGCAGAATGTCATCAACATATAGGACTAACATTATAAACTTACTCCCACTAACTTTCATGTAGATACAGTAGTCAATAGTGTTTTCCACAAACTCATATGACGTAATAATATCATTGAACATTATATACCATTGTCTGGAAACTTGTTTCAGTCTATATATTGACTTATTTAACTTACACACTAGATGTTCCTTTCTTATGGTCACAAACCTTTCGGGTTGGTTCATATAAAATTTATTGTTTAAGTCACCATTCAAAAAAGCGGTCTTTACATCCATTTGGTGAAGCTTTAAGTCATAAGGAGCCACCAAAGCCCTAACAATTCTTAAAGAATCTTTCATAGATACAAAAGAGAAAATTTCTTTATAATCAATGCCCTCTTTTTGAGTGAAACTCTTGGTGACAAGTCTAGCCTTATATCTTTCAATGTTGCCTTTGATTCACGCTTGTCTTAAAGATCCATTTACAACTAACTCATTTTGGTCCCTCGTGCAACTCAACTAGATCCCAAACTTTACTATCGTCTATTGATTGCAACTCTTCTTTCATAGCATTGAGTCACTTTTCAGAAATGTCACTTTCCATGGCTTGTATGAACGAGTGTGGATCCTTATCAATACTCAAGTCACAATCATATTGAAGTGAATATACAATATAATCATAAAAAATAACTAGTCTTATTTGCCTTTAAGACGTTCTTAATATTATTTCTTGTGATTCATCCATCAATTGATCATTATCGACTTCATTTATTTGCTCTTTAACTATTTGTTCATCTTGAGTGTTTTGGATATTATGTTGTTGTCTTTGTGTGTTATTTGACAGTAATATAACCAAAGGAAAAACAACCTCAGGAGACATCTTCGGCAAAGAAGATTTATCAGAAGTCTCAATAATATCCACCTTTCATGATTTATCACTCTCACTGGTTTGACTATTCTCAAGGAACTTAGCATTTCTAAATGCAACTATTCTCGTATTATGGTTAGGACAATAAAATATGTACCCTTTTGACTTTTCCAAATAGACGATAAAGAAACCACTAGTGATTCTTGTATGAAGTTTCTTTTCATGTGGGTTGTACACTTTTACTTCTGTTGGACAACCCCAAACATGGAGATGTCTCAAACTGGGTTTCCTACCAGTCCATAACTCATAGGGAGTTTTAGGAACTGCCTTACTAAGAACCCTATTTACCAGATACGCAACAATCCTTAATGTGTACATCCACAATGATAGAGGTACATCAAATGACTCAACATTGACCTAACCATTTATATTAGAGTATGATTCCACCTCACATATGCCTCGACTTTCGAGATACTTTGCAAATGGTCCTGGACATTGTCCATTCTCATTATGTTTTCCATAATATTCACAACCTCTATCAGACCTCACAATCTTAACCTTCTTTTCAAGTTGTCTTTCAATCTCGTCAATGAATACCTTTAGGACATCCAATGATTAAGATTTTTCATGCAATAAATATAGGTAAAAATAATGTGAGTAATCGTCTATAAAAGTGATGATATACTTTTCACCACCTCAAGAGGAAATATGAAAAGGTCCACAAATATATGTGTATCAATTCAAGAAGTTTGCTACTTCTTGTGGCTGAGTTCTTTGGTATGTGTTTAGTTTGTTTTCCTTTAATACATTCTAAATAAACATTCCACCCACCAAAATCCAAAAGCGATAAAATCTCATTTTTTGTTAACCTCATTATCCTTTCTTAGGATATATGGCCTAATCTTTGATGCTACAAGTAAGCATAATTCTTATCAAAATCTTTATGCTTGCTATCAACATCATGTTCAACATTAAATAAAGATTCCTAAATTTAAATTCAAGATTGGAGCAATATAAACCATTCATTAATGTACTAGAACCGAAATCTAAAGTCACTTTTCTAGATCTAAATAGTTTCCACTCTCTAGGATCAATTTGTATGTCCCAATTCCATGAACTCATGCCTTCATTTTGTTCCCCATGTAAAGGAATCTCTGCATAATATGTGACACATGAGTTGTTGCACCATAGTCTAACCACCAAGTATTATTAGGAACCTGAGTAAGAAATAATTCATCTATAGTGGAAATAAAATGTTTACCTTTCTTTTCGAACCATTTATTCCTTTCAGGACAATCCTTCTTATAGTGCCCATTCTTCTTTAAAAAAATACTTCATGTCTTTATGGATTTTCCCTTCTTTAATGGAGACCTTTTCATTCTCATTTCCTTTGTTCCTATTGTTTGGCTTGAATCTGCTGGTGTTACCTGGCTCCTGAATGAATAAGTGAATGGAGTCATTCTTAATTTTCTTCAACCTTCCCTCATCCTGAACAAGCATGGCCTTTACTTCCTGAAAATTTCATTTCTCCTTTATGGTATTATAGTTCACCTAGAATTGACCTAACTCAACAGAAAGCGAGTTAATGATGAACTGTAATAAGAATGTTTATGTCACCTCCATCCACATGCCTTTCATTTTCGGAGCAAGATTTGTCATGCTAGTTACATGATCATGAATGGACTGCGACTAGTCAAATTTCTTGCTCATCAGCTCTGTCATGGGATTTCCGACCACAAACTTATCAGTAATGTCTGATTGGGAGTATTCCTTGATCATTCTCATAAATTCCTTTGCATTATCTGTCTTAGGCATAAACCATATGACATTGTCAGTAATTGACATTTTCATCAATCTAAAACTGAACCTATTTGACCGCTCCCAAGCCTCATATAAATCTTGTCTGCCTCCGAGATGGTCTTAGTTATGATTGGTACATTATCCATAATGATGGCCAATTCCAACTCTATAACACCTAGTGAGAACTGGATCTATTCAGACCAATCAACATGGTTCAGTCCGTTGAGCTTGACAAATCTGTTGTCTAAGGAAAATGCGTTGAATGAAGTTGAAATAAGACATGCTCACACTTTAATGCTTTGAATAAACCTTTATGGATTCAAACAAAATTTTATTCATGCACTTAATTTATGTGTGAATAAAATTTAAATGAATTAAACCTTTATCAATAAGAAACGAGCACAAACAAATATTATTCTTTAATGGGTAATTAATCATACCTTTTTAAACAGACATGTTATCTTTGGATAAACGAGCACAAACAAATATGATTAAAAATTGTAATGTCATTAAATACATGCACTAATCCACCTATGTGTGATCATAATATATATTATAATTAATGAACAAACCCAATTTATTATCCTTATGACATCATAATCTTAATTACATGCTACGATCCTCCTTCATACAGATAGTAACATTATGAAAACCATGAAAATGTTACAAATTTTATTGAAATAATTAACTTCAGGTTGAACCAAAAGAGAATAATTCACAATTACGTCATTTTGAAACAAAAAGTTTGTTGGTTCCATTTTAATGTATTCATGATTGAATTCCAGAAATACGAGGAATGTCATAATGTCCCTAACTTGATGCTCTGATACCAATTTGTATACTTTGAAAAATTTATAAGCCTTTAATGGTTCATAATAACCCCTTAATTTAGGATCTTAACAATATGACATTCACATATGATAAAAGAATAGAGTAAGGAATTCCTGGTTCCATGTGCGTTTCTCTTTATGCACTTTCTAGTTGCCTTTGTTCTCACCTCTCTGCCTTCCCTTTATGTGTTCCTTGATGATTAGGAACTCCATTTCATTCATTCTCTATACTGAACTACACTTTCCTTACTCAACCTCTAGTGCTTCTATAATTCTCACTTTGTGTTTCTATTCATGAGATAGCAAGGAATGGCATGACTTTTCCAATGCATGAGTGCCTCTATTTAGGAGGAGTTATAACTCCTCCACTATCATGGAAACTTCCCATGAAGTGAGAGGGGAGGGACTTAACAATACATCCCCACTAGTTTGATCCATCAATTGTCAACCACCATCATATTAGGTACTTTCATTCAAACTAGTAACTTCTTATAACATGGACCAGTTAGATTATTAAATTAATCTAATACCCATGACATCTGACGAAAAACACTCTATTCAAATTGTTATTATTTTTTTATTTTAATAATTTTTATTTTGCAAATATAGGTCGAACAAAATTTGGTATTCACATTGGATACCTAACAAATTGTTTAGTTGTTTTGTATGAGTGTTTGAAATTCGTGAGCGAAATATGGTATGTTGATAGCCACGATTTAAATCACATGATAGATGACAAATCCAAATTTTCAGTTTTGACTTCAAGAGACAGAGGATTTGTCACATATGGAGACGAAAATAAAGGAAAATTGTTTGAGTCGGTCGAGTTGGAAAGTCACCTTCCTGTATCATTGATGGAGTCTTATATGTTGAAGGCCTTAAGTAAAATCTACTTAGCATAAGCGAACTATATTGAAAAGGATTCAACGTCGTTTTCAACCCGTTACTTGCATCATTAAAGATAAGGTAACTCATGATGCAAAACTTATTACAAACATAATAAATAATATCTATATCATTTCTTTATATGATATTTCCTTGAAAATTAAATGTTTAATTGTTAATAATGATGATGCATAGCTATGACATTGGAGAATAACACATATCCACATGGATTATGTAAACAAATTAATTAAGCATGAACTAGTAGTTGGTATGTCCAAAATCAAATTGGTTGAAGACAAATTGTGTGATTCTTATCAAAAGGGCACACATACAAAAATGTCTTTTAAGCCTAATCAAATTGTTTCTACTAATAGGTCACTCCAATTATTGCATATGTATTTGTTTGGTCCATCTAGGACTAAATTTTTTGATGAGAATGAATATGATCTAGCAATAATAGATGATTTTTATGATTCACATGGACACTATTTTTAGTACATAAAAATAAGGCATTTCATGATGTTCAAAAATATGGAAGACATGTTCTAAATGAAAAATATTTTAAAATAACTACTATTTGAAGTGATCAAGGGGGAGAATTTCAAAATGTCTTGTTTGAAGAGTTTTGTGACGAACATGATATCTCACAAAAAATTTCAGCACCTAGAACACCACACTAAAATTGTGTTATAGAAAGTAAAAATAGGTCATTATGGAAACTAGCAATGACTATGCTAAATGTGTGAAGAAGATGTTTCTCATGACCTTAATACAATTTTGATGATGACACCAAGATCACAAAAAGAAGAAAAGGAAGAAGACCATGAAGACATAGAAGACTCAAGCTTCTAGATAGTTATAGATTAAGTCTTCATATGGGTACTTCTATTCTTACACTCACTTAAATATTTAGTAGCAATGCTCAACTAATAAAAGAATGTTTAAAAAATTGGATATGTCTAAAATTGCAAAGTCAAAATTGCTAAGTAATGAGTTACTTGACCTGGCTAACAAGTTACCAAAACTAGGTAAAAAGTTACCTAAATTGTGAGGTAGTTGGTAACAGGTTACTAGAACCGCGTAACAAGTTACCTGACTGAGAAAAAAATTATAAAGAAAAACTGACTAATGTAACTAATTAATTCATTGTATTAATCGATTACCACCTAGGACATAACATTTGGGTAATCGATTAACCCTCGCGACAATCGATTGCATAATGTTGTTGAAACCAAATTTTCAAATTCAAATGAACAACTTTCATCCGATGTGAATAGGTTTCATTCAAATCGTGTCTCCTCTTCATGGAAGGTTATCATGGCTGATTGAAAGCTTATTTAAAGGCATTGAGACATCCAAATTCAAAAAGAAAATACCACACGAAAATCACAATCACACGAAAACGTTCAAACTTTTAGTGAACAAATTTTCTGCACATTTTCTTATGCAACTTTGTTTCTAAACTTTTATATTTTCTGAATTTTCTTGATAAAGTGGAAAGTGTTATAAACTTTCAAAAGATTAAGAGCATTGTTTTACTAAGTATTTATATTGTGAGATCAGGATTACAAATTATAGATTTGTAAAAAACTTGTCAAGGCAGTCCAAAACCATTGTTATTTTCTTCATCTTGGTTGTAAACCTTTTGACACAAGGGTGTGTTAAGAAGGGGTAAAAAGTTCACTTGAAAATGGAATTTTAAAGGGTAGATAAGTTGTGAGTTTGTAAGGTACAAAAGTATAGGGGAGAGAAATTGTAATTGCAACTCAAATTATCTAGCGGAAGAATCTTTTGTGTGGCAAGAGTACTGGATGTAACCTTTGGTGGAAAAGAAGGTGAACCATTATAAAAATTCTTTGTGTATTCTTCTTCTAATCATTCTTGACATTTACTTTTTGATTTACTTGGTTGAATTCTGCATAAACAATCCACTGCACTTACACTTTGATATCATAGCATAAAAATCAGCCATATTCTCCCAACAACTAATTCACCCCCTCTTAGTTGACATCTTGAACTTATAATTGGTAGCAGAGCTTATTTTGAGTAATCTATTCTCAAATCCGATCTTGTATTTAAGATGGACTGAAGATCATTTATGAGAGAAGGTGCCAGCATCAATCGCCCTCCAAGCTTTGTTGGAGAATGCTATGACTTCTGGAAACTCTGGATGAGAATCTTTATAGAATCTCAAGATCTGTATATTTGGAATGCAATTGAAGAAGGACCTTATGAACCCTTCACCATTTTTAATGGTGAAAATGAAGTAAAGACAACGTCCTCATTGATGAAGACAAAAACGAAAGTGAAATACAATCTCAAGGCGAAGAACATCCTCACTTCAGCACTTGGAATTGACGAATTCTTCAGAGTGTCAAACTTAAAATCTGACAAAGACATGTGAGACACTATAGAGACTACACACGAAGGAACTGAGGAGGTCAAAAGGTCGAGACTCAATACTCTTTCCTAAGTATACGAAATGTTTCGTATGATGCTTGGAGAAAAGATACTTGATCTTTAAAAGAGATTCACTCACCTTACAAACCATTTGATTGCACTTGGAAAAGTATTTCCAAACACTAACTTGAACTTAGAAGTTCTAAGATCACTCTCAAGCCAATGGCAACCCAAAGTGACATCTGTTACAGAAAACAAAAGCTTATTTAAGATGTCACTGATTGCACTATTTGGAAAGTTTCAAGAGCTAGAGTTAAAATTAAACAAACATGAATAGCATGAAGAGCAAGAGAAAGAATATTTCTCCGAAAGCTAAAGTAGAGGCATATGAATCCTCAGAAGATGAATCGGAAAAAGAGGATAAAGAAGACATGAGCATGCTCGTGAAAAAGTTCAGTAAATTCCTGAAAAGGAATAAAAATGGAAAGGTTGGACAACTCAAAATATTCACCAAAAGCAATGATGTTTCCACTTCAAGTCAAAACTTCAATTGTTATGAATGTGGAAAACCTGGTCACTTGAAGATATACCATCATACTCTAATGAAGAGTCCCTTCAAGGCAAAATTTGAAAAGAAGACCAGTAGATGAGCTGATATTGCATGGGAGGATAATGACTCAAGTTCCACTGCAAAACCAGAAAACGAAGAGCAAGCTCATCTCTATCTTATGACACTCATCACTCTAATGATGATGAAGTAAGTAAAACTGAACTTTTTAATAAGCCATCATTTTCTGATTTACAAATTGCTTTCAATGATCTGAGATTGACGCATTCAATTAGGTTCTTGTGGTTTTTACTGCTTAAAGTTTAGAATGAGTTTAATTATTGTATCTAAGTATTAAGTAATCAAGACAACTCATCAAAAACAGTAACGAACAAGGTAGTTGATCTCTGGTGAGTAGTTTCACCTCAAGAGAGATCTTGACAATCTTCACATAGATTAGAAGATCTTGGTTCGAGCGATACCTAGGCTGGGGCTGAATCGCAAAAGGATAGGAGATCCACGTAGGCGTGTTAGATAGGTCAAACCAAGATTGTTAAGCTCATAGGTTCCAAGAAAGAAGAGACTTCGTTTTTTTATTGTAATTGGAAGTGTGCATATAAATACAAGCATTGGTTAATCAACTAAAACTAAACTTAATCGATTAAGTGTAATAGTTTTCAGCTCTGCGTAATATATTAGAAAAGCGGAGTAAGTGATCCGCTACACCTATTCAACCCCCTTCTAGGTGTGTTGTGACCTATTGATACCTAACAAGGTGTACCAAAGCTAGTAAGAAAGTTCTAGCTTGACCGTGTATTCGTTTGATCCTAGGGGATAACACTATGGGTTACACTATCCCTTTTGGCATCCATCAACCGCCCTCTGATATTCAGTATCGAGGGCTACACCTACTAGAAAGTGCACATGAAGATCTTCATCGAGGCGATTGACACAAACATTTGAGAATTCGTGGTCAATGGTCCTTTCATTCCACTACACTTGGTGGACAATGAACCTAAAGAAAACTCGAAAAGTCTATGGACTATGATGAACGTACAAAGGTTCAACATAACCTTTGACCTAAATACATTATCACATCGACCCTATCATACGATGAGCTCTTTAGTGTTTCGAGTGCCAAAATATGAAAGCTATTTGGGACACTTTACAAGTGACCCATGAAGGCACTAGTGAGGTTAAGCGCGCCAGACTAAATGCGCTAACACACAAGTATGCGTTATTTCGCATGTTACCAGACGAATCTATTAGTGAAATGTAGAAGTGATTTAATCATATAATTAACCATTTAGTTGCCCTTGATAGATCTTTTTCTAAAGGTGAACTAACGAATAATGTTTTGTGTTGTCTTTATATGAAATGACAACCGAAAGTAACCGCAATCATGGAGTCGAAAGATTGGGACTCCATGCCTCTAGCAAGATTATTTGGTAAACTCCAAGAGCATGAGATGGAGTTAGGGCACTTGACAATGCATGAGGATTCAGATAGGAAGTAGAGAGGTATCTCTCTTAAGGCTACCACTTCACAAGATCAAGAAGATAATAAGGATGACAATTCTGACTACGATCTAGACGATGAAACTTTGAATCTCCTAGTACGAAAATTCAGAAAATTCATGAAGAAAAGATGAGAATTTAAGAAGTTCCAAAAGAAGGAAGCGCGACAATCAACCAAGAAAGGAAAGAACCCAAAGGAGTTCTTCACTTGCCACGGGTGTGTGAAAGCTACACATATGAGGCTCCAATATCCGACCTACCTGAAGAAGTTGAATCCGAGAAGAGCACTCTTCGAGACTTCAAATAAAAGAAAGCTTATATTGTATGGGATGTTCCCAGGAGGAATCAACACCAACCACATCCGACGAGGAGGAGTCTGCGATATTATGCGTAATGGTAAAAACACAAGAAGCTTGTAGTTTGAGTGGTCAGGATGAGGCGAATGAGGTATATTCTAACACTTCAACTTCTTCTAATGATTCCCTTCCCTTTGATGAATTGTATAACGCTTATTTTGAATTGCATGAGGAATTGAAAAATCTTGCTAGGATTAACGTAGATAGAAAACGGGTAATGCTATTGCATGAAGAACAAATTATTAAGATGCAAAAAGAGTCAGATGAACTAAAATTAGAAAATGAAACTCTTGATTTAATCTACTCTTGCAACTCAGTGGGTTTCTCTAAAAATAAAAATTCGGAAAGCTCACATACAGTAGATTTAACCTAAACACATTACTTGTTGAATCAAGAAATGCTGGTAAGCATACAATAATAAGATATAAACCCCTAACTAATAAGAAAAGGCCATATAGGAGACATGTAGTTCATACTCATAATAAGTGATATATTCACATACCTACATATTTCTACTACGACACTTATGGCCATACCTCCATTGCATGTTATATTAGGAAATATGGTGTGCCTAATGGTACTTATGTTTGGGTGAAAAAGGGACAAAATCCATTGGTTACTAATAAAAAGGGACCCACTATCACTTGAGTACCTAAACAAGACAAGTAATTTGTTTGGAGATATGCCTTCGAACGCATGGACAACACTAGTGCCTAAATTCAATGATCTTTCACTTAAAGACAAAGTGTATGTCACATATGGTGACAACAACCGAGGGAAAATACTTGGTGTTAGGACAATTGGCAACACCTCTCAAGTAGTGATCGAGAAAGTGCTCTATGTGGAAGGCTTGGAGCACAACCTATTGAGTATCAGCCACTTATGCGACAAAGGTAACCGAGTATCTTTCAATTCGGATTGTTGGATTGTCCGTGACAATATATCTAATAATGTTAATTTTGTCGGTCATCATATAAATAATATCTATATGGTTAATTTGGAAGATGTCACTTCTCCGTTTTCAAAATATTTGATATCTAAAGAGAGTCACATCTGGCTTTGACATAGGCATGTTGCACATCTCCATATTAAACATCTAGACAAATTATCATCTCACAATTTGGTTGATGGACTACCTGTTAGTATCAGTGACAGAATACACCTAGAAGGAGGGTTGAATAGGTGTCGCGGTTCCCACTTACCACTATTTGGACCAAAGCCCTATTCTGGAAAATCACTCAATTAATCAATTAAAGCTATGACTTAATCGATTAAGTCGAACAAAATTAGCAGTTGTTGAATGGCTCAATTACACAGCCAATTATAGATTATACAGAAATGATATAGTAGATATATTTGAACACAAATGATCTTTATTTGGAAGTAATACTATATTCAAAATATCAGCTACAATAGGCAATTAAAAGCTACTTAAAACAATAAAGAGATAAGGGAAAGAAACAGCCTGCAACAAGGTTTTTATAATGGTTCATTTTGTGATCCACTACAAAACTACATCCAGTCCTCCCCTCTGATCTGGGAGATTTTATTTACTGAAATTGAAGCCAATGTATCTTACATACACACTTCCAATTACAAGACCTTGAGCGCTACCTTCTTGAGTTCCCAGAACCTCTACCATAGTTTGACCTTACCCAATCGTGTAGGAAAACCTTTCCTACGATCCAGCCCCAACCAAGAGTATGTTCTAAACTCAAGACCTCCAAATCTTGGTGAAGACTCTCTGATCTCGTTGGTGGTACGACACCAAGAGACGACTTTCCTTGTTACACAAACAACAACAAAAAATAGAGTAATGTGAAGCATAAAAGAACTCAAATATTACAAGAAAGAACAAGCTATAAACCCTATACAAATCTCACAATTACTAAGAATATGTATATGATCAGAATCATGAAGAACATGTAATTTCTACCGTTAAGAAATCTCTAAACAGTAATGAAAGAATCATGCAAGAACAAGATAGGATGATGAACACATTTGATAATATGCAATGGATGACATGTTAATCCCTAAGCATAATACTATCTCACTCTAATCTTACATGGAATTCCCTCTGCCTATATGACATATAAGAATACGAAAATATGCAACTTAGCAATTCTAATATGAATGAATATATTAATTCGTATATGAAATCTGTTGAAAATATAGTTTATATAGAAAAGTTGTTTTGCACCCAGTTAATCGATTATGTTGCATGTTAATCAATTAACGGGCTGTTAGAGAGTAATTGAATTCCGTTTTTCAGTTATCTGTTGAAACTGTTAAAAACTGTTTTCACGTTAATCGATCAAAACTTCACTTAATCGATTAACTGACATATTTTCCGTTAAAATGTTAATTGGTAAGCTACTTATATGTTATGCTTATCAACTATGTATGTTTTACCTTTATGTTATGCCTAAAATGCACAAATAACATGTATGATTAATGCATGAACATATAATAAAACTAGATGGCATGTCTCATGTAAATGATATGATAGTCTCATGTGAGATTCGCATCTAGGTTTACCTAACCTAAACTCAATAACTAAGACACATCTAAGACTCTAGTCTAGACATGAAGCTCTTGAATCTTTGGCATATTGATTTGTTGAGTTGTCTTTCAGCTTTAACTAAGTCCTTTGTCTTCATCAAAACATATGCAAGCTTAAGTGCTCTCTTGACACATTGCACTTTCACTACCTAAACACAATTTCAAATCTAAAGAGACTTGCGACACTTGCCAAAGGATCTTGTTTGGACTATCATAAATTATGAGTTTTGAAGGTAGTTACTACGTGTTGGTAATTATGGATGATTTCTCTAGATTTACATGGACCTTGTTTTTTTATGTAAAAAGTGACGCTTTCAAATCCTTCAAAAACTTGTCCAGGAAAATCCAAAACCAACTTGGCCTTAAGATAGTCTATATACGTAGTGACCATGGTGGTGAATTTGAAAACCACATGTTCAAAAAGTTTTGTAATAAATACGGTATCCTGCACCAATAGTCGGTTCCTCAAACTCCTCAAACAAAATGGAGTTATTGAGAGGAAAAATTGCATATTAGAGGAGTTGGTCAGGACCATGCTTAATGAAAGCAAAGTGGCTAAATACTTTTGGGCCGATGTTGTGCATACGACCTGCTATGTTATAAATAGAGTACTCCTAAGGTCTAAACTTTAAAAAACTCCTTATGAACTTTTGAAAAGCCGAAAACCTATTATATTTCATCTTCACGCTTTTGGATGCAAATGTTTTGTATTAAGCAATGGAAAACGTGCTTTAGAAAAGTTTGATTCAAAAGTGGATGAGGTTATATTTCTAGGGTATTTAATGCATAGTAAGGTATTTAGAGTTTTTAATAAATACATGTAGAAGAGTCGATCCACATTCATTTTGACGAATTTTCTCCAAAAGAGAAGAGAAAGGTTTTATGTGATGATATTGCATGTGCTTTAGAAGAAGCATATACTAAGGACTTGGAAAAAGACAAAGAGGCTAAGGATGGTCAAGTAGTTAGCGAGGATCCTCAAGACTTGTCGAGGGTGTGGAAAACTAAGAAAGACCATCCACTTGATAAAGTGATAGGTGATATTTCTACGGGAGTGGTAACCCGTAATTCTTTGCATAATTTTTGTAATTTCATTGCTTTCGTATCGCAAATAGAGCCTAAGACCATAGATGAGGCCATAGAGGATGAGTATTGGGGAATAGAAATGTAAGAAGAGCTAAACCAGTTTGAACAAAATAATGTGTGGGACTTGGTCCCCAAACCAAAATATCATCTGATAATTGGTACCAAATGGGTCTTTAGAAACAATCTCGGTGAATCTGGCTTAATAATATGAAAAAAGCACGCCTAGTGGCCAAGGGATACAACAAGGAGGAAGGTATCAATTATGATGATACATAAGCCCTTGTTGTGAGGTTAGAGGTGATTAGGATGTTATTGGCATTTGCATCGATCATGAACTTTAAATTGTAACAAATGAATGTCAAGAGCGCCTTCTTGAATGGATTCATTCAAGAAGAGGTGTATGTTGAATAACCACCGGGTTTTGAAAACTATAAGTTCCCAAAGCATGTTTATAAACTTAAAAAGGCACTTTATGGTCTAAAACAAGCTCCTCGAGCTTGGTATGACACAATGCTCTTTATCCAAAAATTAGATAATCATGATCTGTTAGTGAAAATATATGTTGACAATATTATCTTTGGAGCTACTGACGACCTCCTGTGTAAGGAGTTTTCTGATTTGATGCATGGAGAATTTGAAATGTCAATGATGTGGAGTATTTGTCCACTAGTCGAAATATTGCCAAAAGCTACTTAGCAAGTTTGAGATGGAAAAGTGCAACGAAACATCTACACTGATGGCATCCTCATGTTACTTAGACAAAGACGAAAAAGGAAAAGCGGTAGAGGTAACTAAGTATCGCGACATAATAGGCTCATTACTATATTTAACTGCTAGTCGCCCTAATATAATGTTTTGTATTTGCACGTGTGCTAGATATCAATCTATGGCTAAAGAATCGCATTTTTGTTCTATTAAATGAATCATGAGATATCCTAAGGAAACCCTAAATATGAGATTATGTATGCTAGAGATGCCTCACTATCCTTGGTAGGATATTCCGATTTCGATTTCGCTGGTTGTAAATTGGATCGGAAAAGCACTAGTGGAACTTGTCACCTTTTAGGCAGTTCCTCGATAAGTGCCAATAATACCTTATTTTCATACACTTTCCATGACACTTATCCTATGCAAAAAATGTGAAAACCATCTTAATCCAACACTTTTTAGATAAATGTTGTGTGTTTAAATAATATAATTTTTTATCACCTCTTGTCCAAGTTTTTCTTGAATTTTGTAGGAAATTGAATAAATAAAAATGAATCCAAAAGATAGCCAAAAGTTAATGCCAAAAGCTCAAAAAGAAATGCTCAAAACAATCAAGCTCAGCAATGCATGTTGTGTGCTTAGCTTGTCACCAAAAAGATGACTTAGGCTTGAAGAAAAGTACCTTACCTGACCTCTAAGAAACCTAAGCTAGGTATGCAAAGCCAAGCATAACTCAAAAGCTTACGTAGACTTGAAGAAATCATGCCAAAAGTGCCAAGTAACAAACTAAAATCAACTCAAGAATCATTGCACAAAGGTTGCTTCGGTTTGAAGAAAGGTATGTTCCTTCACGATGAAGTAACTAGGCAGCCAGGCATGGTACACAATGGGCGTGGCGCCCATGCAGGTCCACAAAACCTAGGCATGAAGAAAACTTGGCAAACTCATCAAGCAACTTGCCTATTCTTTACTTGAAGGCCATGCACATGACCTCAGGCATGACATATGTTCTGAATAGCCAAGTAGGAGGTGTCAACATGCAAGTAACATAACTCACATTACATTGTCCAAGCTAGTTAGCCAAGATGGGACAAGTTGTTGACCCACCAGTTTTGGGTGTGTCAAACTATAAGACTGAGATGGTAACTAAGAGGGG
>NC_032016.1:3817590-3833165 GCF_001865875.1 Lupinus angustifolius
AGTTAATCGATTATGTTGCATGTTAATCAATTAACGGGCTGTTAGAGAGTAATTGAATTCCGTTTTTCAGTTATCTGTTGAAACTGTTAAAAACTGTTTTCACGTTAATCGATTAAAGCTTCACTTAATCGATTAAATGACATATTTTCAGTTAAGATGTTAATTGGTAAACTACCTATATGTTATGTTTATCAACTATACATGTTTTACCTTTATGTTATGCCTAAAATGCACAAATAACATGTATGATTAATACATGAACATATAATAAACTAGATGGCATGTCTCATGTAAATGATATGATAGTCTCATGTGAGATTCGCATCTAGGTTTACCTAACCTAAACTCAATAACTAAGACACATCTAAGACTCTAGTCTAGACATGAAGCTCTTGAATCTTTGGCATATTGATTTGTTGAGTTGTCTTTCAGCTTTAACTAAGTCCTTTGTCTTCATCAAAACATATGCAAGCTTAAGTGCTCTCTTGACACATTGCACTTTCACTACCTAAACACAATTTCAAATCTAAAGAGACTTGCGACACTTGCCAAAGGATCTTGTTTGGACTATCATAAATTATGAGTTTTGAAGGTAGTTACTACGTGTTGGTAATTATGGATGATTTCTCTAGATTTACATGGACCTTGTTTTTTTATGTAAAAAGTGACGCTTTCAAATCCTTCAAAAACTTGTCCAGGAAAATCCAAAACCAACTTGGCCTTAAGATAGTCTATATACGTAGTGACCATGGTGGTGAATTTGAAAACCACATGTTCAAAAAGTTTTGTAATAAATACGGTATCCTGCACCAATAGTCGGTTCCTCAAACTCCTCAAACAAAATGGAGTTATTGAGAGGAAAAATTGCATATTAGAGGAGTTGGTCAGGACCATGCTTAATGAAAGCAAAGTGGCTAAATACTTTTGGGCCGATGTTGTGCATACGACCTGCTATGTTATAAATAGAGTACTCCTAAGGTCTAAACTTTAAAAAACTCCTTATGAACTTTTGAAAAGCCGAAAACCTATTATATTTCATCTTCACGCTTTTGGATGCAAATGTTTTGTATTAAGCAATGGAAAACGTGCTTTAGAAAAGTTTGATTCAAAAGTGGATGAGGTTATATTTCTAGGGTATTTAATGCATAGTAAGGTATTTAGAGTTTTTAATAAATACATGTAGAAGAGTCGATCCACATTCATTTTGACGAATTTTCTCCAAAAGAGAAGAGAAAGGTTTTATGTGATGATATTGCATGTGCTTTAGAAGAAGCATATACTAAGGACTTGGAAAAAGACAAAGAGGCTAAGGATGGTCAAGTAGTTAGCGAGGATCCTCAAGACTTGTCGAGGGTGTGGAAAACTAAGAAAGACCATCCACTTGATAAAGTGATAGGTGATATTTCTACGGGAGTGGTAACCCGTAATTCTTTGCATAATTTTTGTAATTTCATTGCTTTCGTATCGCAAATAGAGCCTAAGACCATAGATGAGGCCATAGAGGATGAGTATTGGGGAATAGAAATGTAAGAAGAGCTAAACCAGTTTGAACAAAATAATGTGTGGGACTTGGTCCCCAAACCAAAATATCATCTGATAATTGGTACCAAATGGGTCTTTAGAAACAATCTCGGTGAATCTGGCTTAATAATATGAAAAAAGCACGCCTAGTGGCCAAGGGATACAACAAGGAGGAAGGTATCAATTATGATGATACATAAGCCCTTGTTGTGAGGTTAGAGGTGATTAGGATGTTATTGGCATTTGCATCGATCATGAACTTTAAATTGTAACAAATGAATGTCAAGAGCGCCTTCTTGAATGGATTCATTCAAGAAGAGGTGTATGTTGAATAACCACCGGGTTTTGAAAACTATAAGTTCCCAAAGCATGTTTATAAACTTAAAAAGGCACTTTATGGTCTAAAACAAGCTCCTCGAGCTTGGTATGACACAATGCTCTTTATCCAAAAATTAGATAATCATGATCTGTTAGTGAAAATATATGTTGACAATATTATCTTTGGAGCTACTGACGACCTCCTGTGTAAGGAGTTTTCTGATTTGATGCATGGAGAATTTGAAATGTCAATGATGTGGAGTATTTGTCCACTAGTCGAAATATTGCCAAAAGCTACTTAGCAAGTTTGAGATGGAAAAGTGCAACGAAACATCTACACTGATGGCATCCTCATGTTACTTAGACAAAGACGAAAAAGGAAAAGCGGTAGAGGTAACTAAGTATCGCGACATAATAGGCTCATTACTATATTTAACTGCTAGTCGCCCTAATATAATGTTTTGTATTTGCACGTGTGCTAGATATCAATCTATGGCTAAAGAATCGCATTTTTGTTCTATTAAATGAATCATGAGATATCCTAAGGAAACCCTAAATATGAGATTATGTATGCTAGAGATGCCTCACTATCCTTGGTAGGATATTCCGATTTCGATTTCGCTGGTTGTAAATTGGATCGGAAAAGCACTAGTGGAACTTGTCACCTTTTAGGCAGTTCCTCGATAAGTGCCAATAATACCTTATTTTCATACACTTTCCATGACACTTATCCTATGCAAAAAATGTGAAAACCATCTTAATCCAACACTTTTTAGATAAATGTTGTGTGTTTAAATAATATAATTTTTTATCACCTCTTGTCCAAGTTTTTCTTGAATTTTGTAGGAAATTGAATAAATAAAAATGAATCCAAAAGATAGCCAAAAGTTAATGCCAAAAGCTCAAAAAGAAATGCTCAAAACAATCAAGCTCAGCAATGCATGTTGTGTGCTTAGCTTGTCACCAAAAAGATGACTTAGGCTTGAAGAAAAGTACCTTACCTGACCTCTAAGAAACCTAAGCTAGGTATGCAAAGCCAAGCATAACTCAAAAGCTTACGTAGACTTGAAGAAATCATGCCAAAAGTGCCAAGTAACAAACTAAAATCAACTCAAGAATCATTGCACAAAGGTTGCTTCGGTTTGAAGAAAGGTATGTTCCTTCACGATGAAGTAACTAGGCAGCCAGGCATGGTACACAATGGGCGTGGCGCCCATGCAGGTCCACAAAACCTAGGCATGAAGAAAACTTGGCAAACTCATCAAGCAACTTGCCTATTCTTTACTTGAAGGCCATGCACATGACCTCAGGCATGACATATGTTCTGAATAGCCAAGTAGGAGGTGTCAACATGCAAGTAACATAACTCACATTACATTGTCCAAGCTAGTTAGCCAAGATGGGACAAGTTGTTGACCCACCAGTTTTGGGTGTGTCAAACTATAAGACTGAGATGGTAACTAAGAGGGGGGGTGAATTAGTTGTCTTAAATCTATTGGAGCTTTTTCTGCAATTTACGGAGTTAGTAGCAGCGAAAAAGTTATGCATAAAAATATCGAGTAGTAATTACAATTTCTTACCCCGGGACTTCCTTGTACCTTACTCACTCTCTAATACCTATGTCACTCTTTGGAAAACAACCTTTCCAAGTGACTCTACCCCCTTTCTTATCACACCCTTGTGAAAGAAAGTATTTAATAAATTTGAATGAAGAAAACTTTAACAATGGTAAAGATTTCCTTTACAAGATTTGAAAACTATGATCTCTTGCAATCCGATAACTCTATATACATTTAGTAATAATGCTCAGAAGGTTTTGAAAATCTTTGAAACCACACTTAAAGCAACTTCGGAAATTTTAATCTGAAAGTTAAGAACAAGTTGCAGAAAAAGTGTTTCAGAAAATTTAGATTGTGTATATGAGTTATATATTTGAATTCTCAGTTTCAATGCCTTTAAATAGGCTTTCCAATCAACCATGACACCTCTATGAAAAGGTGGGAATTGATTGGAATGAAAACATTTCGTTTGGAGTGAAAGCTGTGTAGTTTGAATCTGAAAATCTGGTGTAACAACTCTTAGTAATCGATTATAGCCTCGACGTAATCGATTACCCAAACATTTTATCCAACTGAGTAATTGATTATCACATAGCCTAATCGATAACTAAAAGTATGTAATCAATAACCCAAACATTTTGTCCAACTGAGTAATTGATTGTCCTAATGTGTAATTAGCTACTCAAATATATTGTAACCTTGTAATCGGTTACACAAATGGAGTAATCTATTACCCTATTAAGTTTTTGTTGGGTAAATTGTTTCTCACTCATGTAACCTATTACATAGTTCTAGTAACCTGTTACTTAGATCCAGTAACCTGTTACACAATATTTTGAAAATTGTTTTTTTTAATACTTGTAGATTTCAATTTTTGTTTTAAAATACTTTTTGAGCATTACTACTAATTGTATTTTTAGATTATAAGGATAGAAGTACCTATAGACTTAGACTCTAATTTCCTTGAAGCTTTATCTTCATCGTCTTCATAAGGATTCTTCATTTTCTTCTTTATGTGATGTTGGTGTCTTCGTCAAAACTTTGCCAAGGTCAGGAGCAAGATCTTCTTCACAATCTCCGCCTTTTGATGATGACAAACCAATATCTTCTTGACAATGTATTTTTCTAAGAGTAGCATACTTTGTGATATTGTGACATGACTTGAGTATGCTCCCCCTTTGATTTGGAGTTATGTGCCTGAAAGAATTTTAAACAGAAAATATACTCTCCCAACTTTTCTCCCCCTTTTGACTTCATTAAAAAGAAGTATAACAAATACAAATTTAACATAGCATAGCATAACATACAACTAAAATATGTTCATACATTTATTCAAACATAACTAGAAAGACCACAAAAACAAATTGTCAAAAATCAAGTAACATTACAAAGAGAAATCCTAGATAACAAATATTCTAAGATTCAGGCTCAGTGTTATTGTCATCAAGGTCCATGCTATTAATCTTATAGAAAATACGTTGAAGTTCAAATTGGACTTGTCGATTCCGAGCATCAAGAGCATCCCCCCGATTAGAGATGTAGCCTCGAAGAGAGAATAACTCATCCATGATCATCTAATTTGTAGGCATGGCAGTAGATGAATAAGACTCAGCATGAAATTCAGAAGGTTGATGTTCAGGAGGGTTAGCAGAGACATTTGCAGTTGGATCAGTAGGTAGAGCATGTCTATCACTTTGATGCTTATAGATTCTTTCAATTCGATCTTGAAAGAAACCCCTTTTGTCGATCACAACAACGTCGATCTTACAATCGCGTAAATCAAGTGTGATTTTGGACTCACCAGCAGTGGATACACCAAAATGCTCAAGTATGTTGGTAATGAAGATTGCATAAGTCAAGGGGCTGTGAGTTTCTCGCACAGCCGACATTTGTCTCATTACTGTCAAAGCCTAATTGATTTGAAGGTTATGCTTAAGAGTATACAACTATTGTAGTTCCATGTCATTAATTTCATAATGATTTGAGAATTTTGGAAGTATGAGATAGCTAAGAAAGTAATGAAGCAAACGATTTTCGAGATTAAGATTTCCTACAGCAAGGATATCTCTACTCTTTATAGTTTCACCTAAAGCATGTTTCTTACACATTTCGATTTCCCGTTTAGGGAATCTACACATAGAGTAGTAGAACTCTTTTCTATCATAATTAATCTATTCACATGGAAGACCGAAAACTTTTATTCTACCTTGAGAGGGTATATTACAACATATTCAACTTAAGGTTTTACAGTCTAAAACAATTTCTCTTTCTTTCATAGAGGATGTAAAACGATTTTTCCTAAAGCTCAAATTGTAGTAAAATACTTTAGCAAGTTCAAGATAGTAGGTATTTGATTTTTCACAAAAATTAAAAAGATCTTGATGCCTAAGTAGAATAGGGAAATGGAAATCTTCAAACTCAAAGTTACTGATATTATCATACTTAGGAGCAAACATGGAGCGTCCAAGAAAATGATCCAAGAAGACTTTTCTTTGTTCATCATTGGTGAGAAGTCGTGCCAAATCTAGAGGATTAGCCTCAGGAGATGAAGTACCATGCTTCTTTTGAGACAAGCTGGTACGTTGCTTCTTAACCCTTGATGATGAAGCCATAGATTGAAGTTTTTAAAGATTAGGTTTTGAGTGTTTGAAAGATTTGGGAATTTTTAATTCAAGCCACACAAAATTTATGGAATGGAAGTGTTTACAATTGAAAATGTGATATGAAATGACTCGAAAATCACGCAAATCAGAAAAAATGAAGTTTTTAGAGAAATTTAGGGTAGACACTAAAAGAGGGTTTTGAGGAAGAAGAAGAATAAGAAGTGTCTAAAAATGAGGAGGGGAACTTAAATACGGTTTTGAGTAATTGGTTACTCAAAGTGAGTAATCGGATACTCAACATAGAAAATTCCCAGATTTCAAACAACAACCTTAGGTAATCGATTACACAGATGGGTAATAGGTTAGTGAAAGTTTCGGCCAAATGCAGTAATCGGTTACTCTCTAGAGTAATCGGTTACTGACCCCAGAATTTTGAATCTTTAGGCATACTGATGCCTGGTGATCGACTATTGACCCAAAGGAATCAATTACATACCCAAAAATTGAAAATGTTAAACAAAATTAAGCAATTTAAAGTACAAGTAGGCATATGATAAACAAAATGAAGAAACATATAATCATATATAATTATTTAAGACATGCAAGCTTCATCAACTATGCCTAATTCGCGTCTAATTTTATAAATGGTTCTTTTGCCAAAGGTTTAGTAAATATATCTTCTAGATGGTCATGAGTATCAACAAATTCCACAGACACATCTTTCTTTTGGAGATGGTCCCTAAGAAACTGATGTCTTATATGAAAGTGCGCATGTCAAGATAGCACTTTGGAAAGCTCTCTCTATGTGTTTAGTTTTGATGAGGACAACTTGTGATTATGAAAGCTTGAAGATCATCAACAAATCAGCATGCTTAAGTCTCTAGATTGGTATTAGACTTAGACTAATAATTAGTTTAGGTTGAGTCTAAGGCTTAGGTAAACTCTATACATGTCTCATATGCATAAAATTTTAAATCATTTTAAGTTTTGAGATATGTCATTTATAATATGTTCATGCATCATATAAATACATGTAATCTGTGCATTTTAGGCATAAACTTAGTATTGAACATGTATAAATTAAACGCATAACGTATTTGAGTTTTGTAATTTGAAAATAAACTTAGAAATATGTTGTTAATCGATTAAGGCATGATTTAATCGATTAACATAAGTTTTTGAAAAGTGGTTGAAACTGAAAAACTTGAAAAAGAGAATCAGTTATGATTTTAAACCGTGTTAATCGATTAACCAAGGTTTTAATCGATTAACTGGGCTGCAGAACTGATTCTTTATAAACTGCGTTTCCAGAACTGAAGCCATAACTTGCATGTTGTATTTTTTAGAGAGTTAGAGCATATTTCGTGTTAATTGTTGCATCTATATGACATTGCATTTGTGAGATTAGAAAAGAGAGAATTCTATGCTTTAGGATTGAGAGGCATTGCATGGTCAGTTTCTGACTATTTCATCTCACATTTTCATTCATGCATTCATTGATGTTTTTGTGAAGATTTTGCATTCTGTAAAAACTGTTTTTAACTAATACATTGTCATTGTATATGAGACTTGTATTAGGGCTTTAGAGTAAGATCTTAATTGTCTGTTTTGAGCATCATAATTGCTTAAGTTTACTCTATGTTTTTGCTGTGAAAAGTGTTGTAACATTGGGAATCTCAAGGTGTCTTATCACCAACGAGATTGTGTGGTGTCTTCAATAGCTTAGTGTTCTTGATAGGAAGAATAGGTTGTTGGCTGGGGCTACACCGCAAGAAAGGTTTTCTTTGTCGGTAGGAAGGGAGTCAAACCATAGAATAAGGTTCTTTATTTTCTTGTGAATGTCTAAGTGTTGTAATTGGAAGAAGTGCTTGTAAAACATTATTTCAATTATAGTGAAGACAAATCTCCCAGATCCGCCGGGAGGCCTGGATGTAGTTTGCAAGTGGACAAGCAAACGAACAAGGATAAAAATCGTGTTGCAGGATTATTCTCTCTCTCTTTCTCTCTTTAATTGCTTGAATCGGTTACATTGTATAGTTGTTTTAATTGATACATTTTGTTTCTATACTGTACTAGTGTAATTCTGATATTTTGTAAGCTCTGTAAATTCGTTTAAATCTCGGTTAATTGTTGTGCAAGAAACCAAATCTGCTTGTAATTTCTGAGCTACTGTAATCGATTAAAGTAATTGTGTTAATCGATTATTTGTCGATTATTTGTTCTCTGTTAATCGATTAATCTGGGGTTATTGCAGCATTATTTGTTGTTTGCAAAAAGCGGATACTCTGACCGCTACACATATTCAACCCCCCCTTTTTAGGTGTATTTTAGCCACTGATACCTAACATTATATATATGTGTTTGATTCTAGAATGCATTACTGGATTCTTTGTGAGATTTATAGCACTAGTATTGCCATATTTTAGGGGAATGCATCCTAAGTCTAAGCCATAATCTCGTAACTGTTGTTTAAGCCACAACACTTGGGCACAACAACTACCTGCCATTATGTATTCTACTTCAGCAGTACTTAGGGCAAGACATGCTTATTTCTTGCATGACCATGAGACTAGTGCATTTCCTAATATATGATAAGTACCACTTGTGCTTTTTCTCTCAGTTTGGCATCCAACAAAATCTGAATTTGAATATCCTACCAAATCACATATACTTCCTTTTGGATACCATAATCCAACATAAATTGTGCCTTTTAGATATTTCATGATTCTTTTAACAACAACTAAATGTGATTCTTTTGGTTTTGATTGATACTATGCACACAAACAGACACTAAACATTATATCAGGTCTGATGGCAGTTAGATAAAGTAGGGAACAAATCATACCTTGATACTTTGATATGTTGATACATTTTCCAACTTCATCTATATCAATGTATGTTCTAGAGCCCATAGGAGTGGCAATTGACTTGCAGTCATCCATTTAAAATCTTTTCAGCAAGTCTCTATAGTATTTGGATTGACTTAAAAAAATTTCATCCTCTAGTTGTTTGATTTGCAATCAAAGGAAATAATTTAAATTCCTCATCATGGACATTTCAAATTCCCCTTGCATCATTTTGACAAAATCACTACACACAATCTCATTAGTAGAACCAAATACAATATCATCTACATAAATTTGAACAGGAAGAGTATAATGATTTATTTTCTTAATAAAAAGTTTAGTGTCGACCTTTCCTCTGGTAAAACCTTTTTCAAGTAGAAAGTTTGTTAGATGATCATACCAAGCACATGGAGCTTGCTTTAAGCCATAGAGAGCTTTCTTTAGTTTATATACATGAGAAAGATGTTTGTAGTCTTCAAAACCCGGAGGTCGTTCAATAAACAATTCTTCTTGTATATAACCATTAAGAAAAGCGCTCTTTATGTTCTTTTGATATAACTGAAAATTTAGAGAGCAAGTATATACAAGTAATAACCGAATAGCTTCAAGTCTAGCAACAAGAGCGAAGGTTTCACCAAAATCTATTCCTTCTACCTGATTGTAGCCTTGTACTGTTACTCTAGCTTTATTTCTAACAATAATTTCATTTTCATTTGATTTATTATGGAATACCCAACGAGTTCCTATGACATGCCTATTATTCGGCGTAGGAGCAAGTTCCCAAACTTCATTTCTCTCAAACTGGTTTAACTCTTCCTACATTACAAGAATCCATTGTTCATCCTTGATTGCATTATGAATATTGGAAGGTTCTATTTGAGAAACGATGGCCATGTTTAAACAAGAATCATTTAGATTTAAACGGGTAGTGACACCTTTACTTATGTGGCCAATGATATTGTCAATTGGATGATCTCGATGAGTTCTCCATTCTTTAGGTAAATCTGAATGAATATGCTATTCTTAAGAAGATAGGGTATCATCTATTTTCAAATACTAAGTATTGATTGTTGTATTGGCACTCTTTTGTTAAAGGGGAACTTGGCAAGTCCTCTTCATTAAGAGTTAACTCATCCTTTATTATAGGATTGGTTTCATCAAAAGATACATGAAACTAAATACAACCAAATACATGCAAATGAGAAATGTTTGGTTTTCTACCTTTAAAGAGTTCATAGGGGGTTTTCTTGAGAATTGGTCTTATAAGAACACTGTTTGAAACATAACATGTTGTACATACTGCATCAGCCCAAAAGTGTTTTGGAAGATTAGTTTCATTCAGCATTGTAAAAGCAAGTTCTTCTAAGGACCGATTCTTTCTCTCTACAAAACCATTTTGTGGTAGTGTTCTAGGAGGATAAAAATTGTGATTGATACCAAGATCATCACAAAATTCTTCAACATAAGCATTTTGAAATTCTCCTCCATGATCACTTCTTATAGCATCGATTTTTAGTGATTTTTCATTTTGAACTCTTTTAGCGTATTTGCTAAAGTCATTGAATGCCTCATTCTTATGAACTAAGAATAGATTCCAAGTATATCTTGAATAATCGTCGACTATAACAAGAGCATAGTAGTTACCACCATAACTTTTGTAATAATTTCATGTGTAGTAATTGCAATGGTCTGTGGGAAGAAACCATATGCTTAGGTTTGAAAGAAATTTTTGTTTGTTTACTCATTTGATAAGCACTACATAGTTTGTCTTTAACAAACTTCATTTTGGGTAAACCAACAACCAAATCTTTCTTAATTAATTTATTCAAATGATCCATATGAATATGAGCAATTCTACTATGCCAAAGCCATGCATCATGATTATTATTAGCAATGAAAAATTTTATTAGTAAAGAAGAATCTAAATCAATCATATATATTATTTATCCTCTTACCAATTAGTTTAGAGTTATTAGAATCCTTACTTTCGATGATGCACTTATCAGGGTAGAATCCTTACTTTCGATGATGTACTTATCAGAGTTATTAGAATCCTTACTTTTGTCACATAGTTAACTTATGCTCAACAATTTGTGCTTGAGTCCCTCACCATACAATATTCCTTCTATAGTTGTTGACGGTGACTTACCAATTCTACCAACTCCAAATATTTTTCCTTTGTTGTTGTCACCATATGTCCCTTGGAGTAAGGACAGAGAACTTATCTTTCCTGCCTGTCATGTGTTTTGAGCAGCCGCTGTCCAAGTACCATAGATTACAAACGACTCTCAAATTATCCTACAAAATAGGTTAAGTAATATTAGGTACCCAATTTTCTTTGGGTCTTACATAGTTAACACCTTTCTCCACCCATCTATAGTGACCTACGGGCACACCATATTTTTTAATCATGCAAGAATTTGGTGTATGCCTATGGTTCTTACAGTAAGTACATATGGGATGACGCTTATGTATCCTAGTTTTATTGTTACTACAATTAAATGCATCGATACTTTGTTTCTGAAAGTTTATTTTTGTTGAGACAATTTTTTTTTTTTTGAAACTTAGATGTTAGAATAGCTAAGACTTCTTCAGTATGTAGAATGTCTCTAATATTTAATTATTTTGTCCAGTTTTTATCTACTCTTGTTTAATTTATTTAGTTCAAGACTTCTTCAGTAATGCAGTTTTGATATGAAGAAGATGATGGTTTATTTCTGAATATTTCTAACTCAGTTTTTTGTTTGAAAACTAATTTAGAAAGTTTGACATATTCATCATATAAGTCATTAAATGCAAGTTGTAATTCAGAAGAAAAAGATAGGTTAGTTTCATTTACTTCTTCATCATCAGAATGACGAGATGCCATTAGTGAGAGAAGAGCTTGTTCTTTATTTTCTGGTTCAGAGGCATAACTGGTATCATTGTCTTCCCAATCTATGTAGGCTCTTCGTCCAATCCTCATTTCATTTTTCCCTTTGAAGGAATTCATTTTCAGGTTTGGACAATCCATCTTCATGTGACCAAGCTTACCACATTCAAAACATGTGAAGTTTTAGTTTGAAGTGGAGGCGTCATTATTCTTGGTGAGTTTCTTCATTTGTCCAGTTTTAGCGCCTTTGTTGCTTTTAAGGAACTTGCTGAACTTCTTTACAAAAAGACTTATGTCTTCCATCTCTTCCTTTTCTGATTCATCTCCTCGTGACTCATATCTATCTGCCTTTGCTTTGTGAGAAATATTTTTCTTCTTCTGTTCTTACTCTTGATGTTGTTCAAGTTGGTTGAGTTCCAATTCGTGTTCCTCCAATTTACCAAATAAAGAAGCCAAAGATATTTTTGATAAACTTTTCTTTTCAGAAATGGTTGTTACTTTTGGTTGCCATGTTCTGGTGACTGATCTCAGAACTTTTAAGTTCAAGTCACTATTTGATAATATTTTTCCAAGTGCAATAACATGATTTTTAAGTTGAGTAAATCTCTTTTGGAGATCTAGTATTTTCTCTTCAGACTTCATACAGAACATTTTGTATTCCTTTGAGAGAGTATTGAGTCTCGATCTTTTGACTTCGTCATTTTCTTTGAGTGTGGTCTCTAGAGTATCCCACATTTCATTAGCAGATTTGCAGTTTGATACTCTAAAGAATTCATCAATGCCAAGTGTTGAAGTGAGGATGTTCATTGCCTTGAGATTGTATTGCACATTCTTTTTGTCTTCATCATTCCATGAGGATTTTGGCTTCACTTCCCTTATACCATTAACAACATCGAACGGTTCATAGGGTTCTTCCTCAATCGCATTCCAAATAGTCAGATCTTGAGATTCTATAAAGATTCTCATTCTGATTTTGCAGAAGTCATAGAATTCTCCAATAAAACTTGGAGGGCGATTGATGTTGGAACCTTGTACCAAAAATGATCTTAAGGTCATCTTAAATACATGATCAGATTTGAGAATAATTTATTAAAAAAGCTTTGATACCAATTGTAAGACTGGGATGACAACTAAGAGGGGGGTGAATTAGTTGTCTTAAATCTATGACAAATTTTTCTGCAATTTATAGAGTTAGTAGTAGCGGAAAAGTTATGCAAAAAATACCAAGTAAATATAAGGAGATAAAGGAGAAGAGAGTCTTAAATCTTGTCCACCGAAGGTTACATCCAGTACTCTTGTAGCATAAGAGATTTCTTCATTACATATTAAGAGTAGTAATTACAAATTCTCACCCCAAGACTTCCGTGTACCTTACTGACTCTCTAATACCTATGCCACTCTTTGAAAAACAACCTTTCCAAGTGACTCTATCCCCTTTCTTATCACACCCTTTTTTATCCCCTTTCTTATCACACTCTTGTAAAAGAAAGTATTTCAGCAATTTGAATGAAGAAAACTTTAACAACGGCAAGGATTGCCTTTACAAGATTTGAACACTATGATCTCTTCCAATCTGGTAACTCTTTATACACTTAGTAATAATGCTCAGAAGGTTTTTAAAAACGTTGAAACCATACTTAAAGCAACTTCAGAAAATTTAATCTGAAAGTTAAGTACAAGTTGCAGAAAAAGTGTTTCATAAAATTTAGATTGTGCATATGAGTTATATGTTTGAATTCTGAGTTTCAATGCCTTTAAATAGGCTTTTCAATCAGCCATGACACCTTTATGAAAAGGTAGGAATTGATTGTAAAGAAACCATGTCGTTTGGGATGAAAGTTGTGCAGTTTGAATATGAAAATCCCGTGTAACAACTCTCAGTACTCGATTACAGCATCGACATAATCAATTACCCGAACATTTTGTCCAACTGAGTAAATGATTATCATACAGTGTAATTGATTACTCAAAGGATGTAATCAATTACCCAAACATTATGTCCAACTGAGTAATTGGTTACCCTAGTGTGTAATCGATTACTCAAATATATTGTAACCTTGTAATCGGTTACTCAAACAGAGTAACTTGTTCAAATTTTGTTGGGTAACACGTTTCTCACTCATGTAATTTGTTACTTAGTTCTTATAACCTGTTACTTAGATCCAGTATCCTGTTATACAATATTTTGGAAATTGTTTTTCACTTATACTTGTAGATTTCAAATTTCGTTTTAAAATACTTTATGAGCATTACTACTAATTGTATTTTAGAGTATAGGGATAGAAGTACCTATAGACTTAGACTCTAATTTCCTTGAAGCTTTATCTTCGTTGTCTTCATAAGTTTTTCTTCTTTATGTGATGTTGGTGTCTTCATTAAAACCTTGTAAAGGTCAGGAGCAAGATCTTCCTCACACAAATCGCATGATTAGGGTTCTGGGCGGACTGGAAAGGGGGCAAGGTGGTTCTCCCATTTCCTATAAAAGGCACACTTATTTCTTCACTTTTAGAACAATGTACATACCATTTTGCGTCTCATTTTTAGTTCTCTCTCATTTTAGGTTGTTCTTAGGTGTTTAGTTCATAGAAATTCATAGGGAACGAAGTTGGCAAATAAGGTGCAAAAGAATGATTTTGTAACCTCATTTGGAACCAACAGCATATAATCTTTAGATGGATGACTAATGCTCCAAAAAGTTGGAATATGGTGTAACTTTCTCGTGCTCTTCATCTTCTTCATTTATGTAAGTTATTTATTTGGTTATTTTGATTCTTTAAGAAGTTCTTAATGTGGTTTTAGCTTGATCACCTAAAGCTTGATTTAAAGATCCAAAAGAAAGCTTCTCTTTAAAGTAATGACAAGTGAACTAAAAAGTATAACCTACACCTTAGTTTATTTGTGATCAAGGTCGTATCCGATTCAAATAATATAACAATTAAAAACTACAGTACTAGGAAGTGACTCGTAGGTCGTTTCCCAATGATTATCTTCCGAGCAAAGCTTCAAACACCTTATACTCACACACACACACAGGGAGATTTTTTTGTTGGATAGTATGAACATAAATCAAGTTCAGAAACAGTAGTTAAGCAATGTAATAAAACGGCTAAATCCCTTTGGTTCGTTTGTTCACAACTCAATCCTCGGTTTCAAAACCTTATTTTCAGATTCCAACCATTAACTTCCGAATTTGTTGAGAATCAATTAACTAAGCGATAATCAATTCAAAGTTCCAGAACCTAAACCTCTAACTAGGCGAAATCAGTATCAGCATGAAACGATTAACAAATTCACACAAACTAAGGATCCATGCACTAGAGAGAGTAAATCAACTAAGCGAAGATAAACTCAAACCAATTTCTAACATAGAAGAAATCAACACTAAAGAAACCAAAAATTCATTAATAACAAAACCACAAGAGTTGTGGTACATTACCAAAGGAATTTAGTGTACATATTTAGCCTTCCATTGAGTGGAAGAAAGAAACCAAAAATGAAGAAGATGAATGAAAACCGAAAATGAAGAACATGTGAAACCCTAGCAGAGCAAAAGAGGAGAAAACGGAATTCTAAAATGAGTGAATGTAGAGAGTGAGAGTGGAATTTGGGTTCCCTCTTTTACAAAGAGTAAAATCGAAAATGGCCCTAAACAATTGGCCCAAAACTAAAACTGAATTTACAAATAAAAACTCCCAAAATAAAAATACAATCTTCACTTCAACACATATCCTCCACTTCCATAATGCCCAAAATGCCATTCATTCCAAATATGATCTGAAAATGATAATAGATTTAATCAGGCTAAATAATCCCAAATTAACTCATTTTAGGAATATTAGTCCAATAAAGTCTAAAA
>NC_032016.1:3833265-3834339 GCF_001865875.1 Lupinus angustifolius
GCCCAAAACTAAAACCGAATTTACAAATAAAACCTCCCAAAATAAAAATACAATCTTCACTTCAACACAAATCCTCCACTTCCATAATGCCCAAAATGTCATTGGTTACAAATATGATCCGGTAATAATAATAGATTTAATCAGGCTAAATAATCTCAAATTAACTCATTTTAGGAATATGAGTCCAATAAAATCTAAAACACTAAACCATGTGAATTAATCATGCTAATTTAAGGTTATGAATAATGTGTAATATATTGTTCATCAAGCACCCTCACACTTAACCTTTTGCACTCCTAGGAAAAATCAAAAAATAAGGTTATGTTGACCGATATGCATCAAAGTGAGTCATGCAAGAAGATCACAAAAACTAGAAAATGAAACACCTAAGAAAATCACATACTTCACAATGAAATCTAGGAAATGCAATGAAATGGGCAAAAACAAACACACAAGAGTAAAGAATCAAATCAACATATCCATGAACATCATCCAATGAATTCAAGTATGCCACGAAACCAATCAAACCAAGAGGCGAGTCACAACAATGATAGAACCTCACAAGATATGCTCTCTAAAGTGTTTACACTGATATGTCTTAGGTTGCAAGTGTTTACACTCAAAACACTTCATGACAAAAAACACAACCATAGGCTTGACAAGACTCTAACATCAACATCATAAGCACATGCACATAAAGATCCAAAAGACTTTTCAAGGTTGTAATGGGGCCAAGGGCAAGGTAGGATAAATATGGGATATGTAGGTAAGACCAAATGGAATAGAGGAGCAATGGGAAATAAGTAAAAAGTAAGCAAAACTCAACCCAAAATAAGACCAAATCTCTAATTCCAATCTTCTTTGCCTTACTCAACCTTATTCACTTTTGTTTCTCTTTTTGTTGTTTTTTTTCTTCTTTTTTTTTTTGTTTTTTTTGTTTTTTGTTTTTTGTTTATTTTATGATCACTTATGTACATAATTGTATTAACCATCATTAAGACATAACTAAGAATCCACAAGATTTGAAGAACAATGCACCATTTCTTACTTAATACCTATTCCCAAAACAATTCC
>NC_032016.1:3834439-3837863 GCF_001865875.1 Lupinus angustifolius
ACAATCCATCCATAATTAAGGCTCAAATTCTCACAAGGGACAAGTCTATCACAATTGTTTCAACCTCTTAATTCTCAAAAGCAACTTGACATACAGAATTGCATGGATTCACACCACATGATATCAAGACTTAAGTGAATGAAAGTAGAGAAAATACCCAAACCTAAGAAAAACCTAAAAGTCAAAGAAAAGCATGCATCGACAAAACCTATAACCTACAATAGTCTCCCCCCCCCCCACACACACACTTAAACTACACATTGTCCCAATGTAGCACAATCAGAAAATCCAGACATACATATCAATCAATGTAATTGGACAAATGCAATAAAAAGTAGAGAAGAGAAAGTAAAACTCCCTGATTCATGGAGGCAGGAGAGTGGGTTCAACCAATGAGTCCTCCTCCACAAGTTCATTCACTAAGGAAGGATTTATGAGGAAAGGCTTGAGGTGATGCCCATTAACCTTGAAGCTCTTATATGTGGATTCACTTTTGATTTCTACAGCACCATAAGAAAACAGATTAGTAACAACAAAAGTACCAATCCACCTAGAATGAAGCTTACCACTCATGAGCCCAAGCCTAGACTTGTACAACAATACTTTTTGACCAACCAAAAATTCCTTTCCAGAAATCAAGTTATCATGGAATCTTTTGGTCTTGTCTTTGTAGAACTTAGACTTCTCATACGCTTCTAAGCGGATCTCATCGAGTTCATTCAATTGGAGCTTTCTTTCTTAACCAGCTTGATCAAGAGCCAAGTTACAAGTTGTCACAGCCCAATATGCATGATGCTCTATCTCTACAGGAAGATGACATGCTTTACCAAAAACAACCCGATAAGGGGACATCCCTATGGGTGCCTTGTAAGCAGTCCTATGTGCCCAAAGAGCATCCTCAAGTCTGTTGCTCCAATCCTTTCTGTTAGGCTGCACCATCTTCTCAAAAATCCTCTTTATCTCTCTGTTTGAAATCATAGCTTGCCCATTACATTGGGGGTGATAAGGTGTGGATTCTCTATGAAAAACCCCATATTTCTTGAGCATAGCTTGCATGGCTCTATTGCAAAAGTGGGTGCCTTGGTCACTAACAATGGCTCTGGGTATGCCAAACTTGCAAAACATGTGAGACCAAACAAAATCTATAACAACCCGAGCATCATTAGTCCTGGTGGCCTTAGCTTACACCCTTTAGAAACATAATCAACAAAAAGTAGAATATAGTAAATGCCAAAAGAAATAGGAAATGAACCCATGAAATCAATACCCCAAACACCAAACACCTCGCAAAACAACATAGGTTGTTAAGGCATCTCTTGTCTTCAAGAAAGGGTATCATCTTCTCTCTGACACTGCTCACAAGTGATACAAATCCTCCACGCATCTTTGAAGATGGCCGGCCAATAAAATCCAGAGTCAGGCACCTTTCGTGCTATCCTTTGGGTACCAAGATAGCCACCCACTACAGAAGAATGACAAAACTGAAGGACTAACTCAATCTCATGATCTGGAATGCATCTTCTAGTAACCTGGTCAGTACACAATCTCCACAAATAGGGATCATATATTTAGCATCAATCTTAAGTTTATCATTTTGAGCTTTAGATGCAAGTGGAGGAAAAACTGATGCAACCAAATAATTTACAATATTGGCAAACCAAGGGGTGGGGAAAGAAACATAAATATGCAAAAGTTGTTCAACAGGAAAATCATCTCTGATAGGCATCATATCAACAACTCCCTTAATCATGCTCAAGTGGTCAGCCACCAAAATTTGTGCTCCACTCCTATCACGGATTTCCAAATCAAACTCTTGGAGCAAGAGCATCCATCTAATCAACCTGGGTTTGGAATCAACTTTCTTCAATAGGAACTTCAAAGCTACATGGTCAGTGAAAACAACAATTCCAAAACTATGCAAATAAGGCCTAAACTTATCAGAGCAAATACAATAGCTAAAAGCTCTTTTTCAGTTTTGGTGTAATTTTCTTGTGCCACATCTAAAGTCCTCGAAGCATAATAAATTACCCTGGGCAGTTTGTCCACTTTGTGAGCAAGGACAACCCTGATAAGTGCAAAAAGTATAACTTTTCACCATCATTTTATGGCACTTATCCTATGCAAATTGTAGAAAACCAACTTAAAAATATTACTTTTTGGATAAAATATCACAATCTTGTATATTTGTGTTTGTATTACTTATGGTCCAAGAAGAAAAAGAAGTAAAACTCAAGGTACTCAAGCAGGCAGCTTAGCATGGACCAAGCTACGCTGAGCTGCCCTGGACACCAGCCTGGCACGGTCAGACCCAACCTGGCACGGTCAGACCCAACCTGGCACAGACCAAGTTGCTCAAGCAGGCAGCTTAGCGGACCTGCTTGACTGTTCAGCCTAGCATCAGACCAAGCCTGACACGATCAGAACACAAACTTGGCACAGTCAGTCACAAGCCTAGCACACGCCCAAGCTGCTCAAGCAGGCAGCTCACTGGTGCAACATGTATGCTCAGCGGTGAACCAGATACGTGACCAGGTCAACAAGCGCCAAGCCACGTCTCAGTCAGCATGGTCAAAGCTGCTCAAGCAGGCAGCTTAGCGGTGCATGTGTGCTCAGTAGTGTGCACCGAGAATTACTTAGCCATCAAGAAACCATGAAGTCATACATGACCTCACTTCAAGTAGTCCACCATAGATTTTCATGAGTAGCTCACCATAGCTAGTCCCACAGCTCACAACTATCTTTGGTGAGTCAAGCTTAAGGAGGTGACCAAGCTACTTGACCAAGTGACCAAACCCATGCTGTAGGGTTTGGTCAACTGTTGAGCAGTGCAAACAAGCAGCTCAGCGGTGGCAGGGAAAAATCTATAAATAGGGAGGCATTTCCTTCATTCAAAGAATCACCATCCCTTAAATTTTCAGGAGTAGCTCACTATAGCTAGTCCCATAGCTCACAACTAGCTTTGGTGAATCAAGCTTAAGGAGGTGACCAAGCTACTTGACCAAGTGACCAAACCCATGCTGAAGGGTTTGGTCAGCTGCTGAATGGTGCAAACAAGCACCTCAGCGGTGGGAGGGAAAAATCTATAAATAGGGAGGCATTTCCTTCATTCAAAGAATCATCATCCCTTAAAATCTTCTTGCAAAGAATTCTTCTCTGAAGTAGAAAACACAATTCTCTTTTCTTATTTCTTAGTTCATAGAAGTTCTTTTTAAGTAAGTTTTATAGTTTTTAGTTTATAATTCAAGAGGAGAAAGGAGAAGGCAAATGAGATGCAAAAATCCATTTTGTAATCTCATTTGGAACTTAAAGCATCCAATCCTTGGATGGATGGCTCATGCTCCTAACAATTTCATTTGAAAGTTGATTATGTATTTATTCTTCTTCTTTTATTCTAAATTTGAATTTTAATCATTCAAGTTGGTGC
>NC_032016.1:3837963-3841986 GCF_001865875.1 Lupinus angustifolius
TCGAACACTTAACAAATAAACTAAGAAGTATTTGTACTACTTAGTTTATTTTCCAAGTTAAGCATACTTTTCTTAAGATCTTATATTCATTACTACTTCAATATTAGAGTATCCAAGATTAGGGTGCGAATATAAGTGATCATCATTCTACCATTTTAGGACATACACTAAAAGGAGGATTTTAGAGCTTGGTGTTTGGAGTTAATTAAAGTAAAACATAAGAACTTGTCTAAGTAGTTCAAATACATAAGAAGTTGAGAAATAATTTCATCATTCAAAATCATCTTGTCTCCTCCAGAATTTGTTAATACTTAATTTATGTTTCTTGTTAAGTGTTTATGTGCATATCAAATCCAATAAAAAACAACCAAAATATGTTCACTCATTATTTGTGCATTAACATATTCATATGATTCATTCTATTAGGCAGAAGTTTGGTTTGTTAATATTCATATTATTTGTGCATTAACATTCTATTATTTCCGCAATTTATTTATTCTTTAATACCAACCTTCCTTAAGGAAGAAGTTTGGTTTGTTAATAAAAGGAAGACGAAAGGGAGAAAATAAATAAAGGTCACTTAACTTTATTATTCTTTTGTTCTTTATTTATTTATTTGTTTCTAACAACTAACTATTCATCACTTTTGTACATTAGAATACATTAAATCGGCGTAGGAATTTATTCCACAAAACCGAGATGGTATTCAAAGGTACTTAATAATTATGTAATAGGGGATTGCTTCGATACCATTGGATCAGCGTTAGAATTTATTCTTATAAAGTTGAGATGGGGCAAAGAAGGAATAACTTATTCACATGATTATTAGAAGTAAGTTTTAACTAGAATATTCTTGAAACCATTATACCAGTGTTGGAATTTATTTCAACAAAGCCGAGATGGCGAACAAAGAATAAAACTGAGTTCACTTACTTAACCAAATAAAGAAAACACACCGAAGAGGAAAACTCCTTTCAACAAATTGGCGCTGCTGTCGGGGACAATTTGTTGAGGGGGAAAACCTCTCAAATAAACTCTTTCAACAAGCCCCCAATGCATAATTAGAAGCATCACACATCAGCTCAAAAAGGGACTGTCCAGTCAGGTGGCTGGATAATATGAGTGGTGGTCAAGGTTGTCTTGAGGCAATCAAATGCCTCCATACTTCTCTCATCAAAATCAAAGCTCACCTCCTTTTGCAACAGGTTTGATAATGGAAGAGCCTTCTTAATAAAATCTTTAATGAACCTGCGACAGAAACCTGCATAACCATGAAAAAACGAACCTCTCGCACGCCAGAGGGGTATGGCAGTTGTGAAATAACATCTATCTTGGCAGGGTCTACCTCGATTCCCCTATTTGAGATCACATGCCCCAAAACTATACCTTGCTCTACCATGAAATGAAATTTTTCATAATTCAGAACAAGGTCAGTTTCGATGCATTTATGAAGAACTCTATCCAGACTATCCAAACATGCATCAAATTTACCTGCTAAGCGCTCAAGCATTTGATCAATAAATGGCAAAGGAAAGTGATCATTTCTTCTTTCTTGGTTAAGCCTCCTATAATCAATATAGACTCTCCAACTGTTTTGCACTCTCATAGCAATAAACTCATCTCTCTCATTTCTCACCATTGTAATTCTTGTCTTCTTTGGAACCACCTGAACTGGGCTCACCCAATGACTTTTAGAAATGGGATATAGAATCCCATCTTGTAAAAGCTTTGTGACCTCTTTCTTCACAACCTCACGGATGACTGGATTGAGTCTCCTTTGTGGTTGTCTCACTGGTTTAGTTCCATCTTGTATGAGTATCCTATGCATGCACATAGATGGGCTAATACTAGGAATATCAGCTAAGGTCCAACCAATTGCCTTCTTATGCTTCTTCAGCACTTGCAACAACTTCTCCTCTTGATCAACATCAAGGGAGGTGGAACCAATAACAGGAAGCTTCTCATCATCCTCTAAGTAAGCATACTTGAGGTTTTCAGGCAACGGTTTAAGCTCAAATACAGGTGCCTGCAAAACAGATGGAACCAAAAGTAGTAGACATAGATTCTGCAGCTTACACCTGGAAAAGTAAATCAGATTGTTGTATGATATTTGCACCAATTGCGTTAGTGCAATATGATTCTACAACATTTGGATCAACAGAAATATGCAGAAACTCATCAATACAAGAATTACACATTTCAGAATCAGTGCATGTATGACAAGTGTATGAGTCTATCAATGACATAGAATCAAAATCATCAAGAAAATCACAGATATGCTCATTAGTTAAATCATCAAGTAAATCAATATGAAACACAAAATGGTCCTCGGATGAATGCTTCATAACATCAAAAATATTAAACCGGACCACAATATCACCAAACTCCATAGATAATGTTCCAGCATGGACATCTATCTTGGTGTTCGAGCTGTTCTAAAAAATGGCCTTCACAAAATGATAGGAACTGTGTTACGAGAGGATCTCTCTTCCCTATCGAGAATATAAAAATCAGCAGGAAAAATAAGTTCACCAACCCGAACCAAGACATCCACTAGATCTAGCATGGCATTCTCAAATTTGCTATTACCTATTATGCAAGGTTCAGCAAATGTACCTGGATCCTTACATTTTTCAGGAATGTGAGGAACAAGTTTACCTATTAGTACGGAAACATTTCTACCCAAGCTAGTCCTCTCATTACCTTTGACCCTCCTCTTGTGAGTGCACAAATCCTTTAGAAATTTTGCATATCTTGGAATTTGTTTGATTGCATCAAATAAAGGTATGTTCACCTCTACCTTTCTAAATATGTCCAAGATCTCCTTGTCTACCTCTTCCATATTCTTACTTTGAATGGCTCTTGGAGGAAATGGAAGAGGAATGGAAGATGGTTGTGTAACACTTGTGGAAGGTTCACTAGCAAGAATTTGTTCACTAGTATTCTCAGTCTCTTGTGAAACTGGTTGCTTCATTTTTGATGTAGTTAGATCAACTTCAATATGTTTTCCTGACCTTAGAGTGATGGCACTCACATTCTTCAGGTTGACCATAGTCTAGGAAAGCAACTTATCAGAATTCTGAGAGTGTAATGTGTTAAATGAAGTAGCCATCTGTCCCATCTGGGTGGTCAAATTCTGAATGAAGGACTCTTGTCTCTGAATGGAAGCTCTGGTCTCTTGCTGGAAGTGCATATTGTGCAATGTCATTTACCTCACCAATTCTTCTAATGAAGGTTCTTTAGATGCGGGAGCAGGATTACTATTCACTTGATGTTGCCTCTACTGTTGGATTGGAGGAGGCACATATGGTCTATTTTGTACCGCATTATTATTTTGAAATGGTGGCCCTGATGAGGCTATGAAGGATCAGACCATCTAAGATTTGGGTGATTCCTCCAATCAAGGTTGTATATGCTTGATGAAGGATCATAATTCTGTTGTTGTTGTTGAGGTCTGTTGTTGTAAATATTTGCAGCATAGGCCTCAGGATGGTCACCAGTTTTGGGCTCCAAGAGAGAAGGACAAACATCAGCATAATGGTCAGTTGCGGTGAAAATGCCACAACCTCGAGCTGCAAGTGGTGGTTTTTTTTTATTCATGGCAAGTTTAGTGACCAAGGTAGCAAGTGAGTCAATTTTTTTCTCAAGTTTATCATGCCTCACCGAATCTGTCCCAACATCATGGACACCTCTGACCACTATAGCATCATTACTTCTTGCACTGAACTGTTGAGAGTTGGAAAACATCTTCTCAATCAAACCTCTAGCCTCAAAAGGGGTCATATCTCGAAGTGTACCACCACTAGCAGGATCAATGATATTCCTCTCCATGTTGTTCAGACCCGCATAGAAATATTGCAGAAGGAGTTGTTTAGAGATCTGATGATGAGGGCAGCTTGCACATAGTCTCTTGAATCTCTCTCAATATTCATATAAACCTTCTGCATGTAGTTGTCTGATTCCAGAAATATCTTTTCTGATTGCAGTGGTCCTGGAGGCAGGAAAGAACTTTTCAAGGAAGAT
>NC_032016.1:3842086-3897044 GCF_001865875.1 Lupinus angustifolius
AGCCAATCTTTTGAAGCGCCCTCAAGTGAATGTGGGAATGCCTTCAAACATATGTCATTCTCTTGGACATCATGTGGCTTCATGGTGGAACATACAATGTGGAACTCCTTAAGATGCTTATGAGGATATTCACCTGCAAGTCCATGAAACTTAGGCAACAAATGGATTAGTCCAGTTTTGAGCACATATGGCACATCCTCATTAGGATAGTAGATACACAAACTTTCGTATGTGAAATCACGTGCAGTCAGCTCCCTTAATATCCTCTCATGTGGGATTGGAGGTGGTTCCGCCATATTTTCAGAGTATGCAACAGAATACACAGAAATAGCAGAATGCACAGAAACAGCTGAATAACTATCAATATCAGGTAGATTAACACTAAGATGAAAAGACTCACTATCTAAATTTAAATTTCTAACTTGTCTAATCAAACTATGAAATGCAGCAATAAGAACCATGTAGGGCAGTAAGTGAAATACATGTTAAATTTCAGTGATCAACCAAAACTTTGCATCAATAAAATCCTAATACCATAGGAAACATCCACAATAATTTTCAGGAAAAAACTCAAAGCCTAACTAATGTAATTAAATGCAACAGAATCAAAACAATTGGAAAATAAACTTGTAAAATAAAAAAGAAATAGTAAATAGACTCTTTTTGGATTTTCAGGGTGGGTTCTACACACAAGAAAGAATCGTTGGATTTTCTACCCCAAATGCATATATAATAGAAAATCAATAGTAAAACTAGTCACTACTTGTTTGTATCTCACAACCAGCAACAAGGTGATTGTTTATGATGCATCCAGTATTCAATATGTGATGAAAGAAGTGTGAAAACAAAGTTTCATCCAAAAATTTAACCACAACTATATTAACCAACATACACCCGAATCAACCAACATGCAAATAGCTAAACAAGACAGCAAACAGTGATTGCTACAGGCATATTTTGAAACCCAAACAAAATGGTTATTCTAAGACACACACTAAAATATACTAAGAACCTTCGATAAGAACCGGTAATCCCCGGCAGTGGCGCCAAATTTGATCGAGTCCGTACCCGATACAAATAATATAATAATTAAAAACTGCAGTACTAGGAAGTGACTCCTAGGTCATTTCCCAGCTTCAAACACCTTATACTCACACACACACAAGGGGGTTTTTGTTGTTGGATAGTATGAACATAAATCAAATTCAGAAATAGTAGTTAAGCAATATAATAAAACGGCTAAATCCTTGCTTTCAAAACATTATTTTCATATTCCAACCATTAACTTCCGAATTTGTTGAGAATCAATTAACTAAGCGATAATCAATTCAAAGTTCCAGAACCTAAACCACTAACTAGGCGAAATCGGTATAAGCATTAAACGATTAACAAATTCACACGAACTAAGCATTCATGTACTAGAGAGAGTAAATCAACTAAGAGATGATAAACTCATAAACCAGTATCTAACATAGAAGAAATCAACAATAAAGAAATCGAAAATGCATTAATAAAAAAACCTCAAGAGTTGTGATACATTACCAAAGGAATTTAGTCTACGAGACCATTGAGAGGAAAAAAGAAACCGAAAATGAAGAAGATGAATGAAAACCGAAAATGAAGAACATATGAAACCCTAGAAGAGCAAAAGAGGAGAAAACGGAATTCTAAAATGGGTGAATGTAGAGAGTGAGAGTGGAATCCGGGTTCCCTCTTTTACAAAGAGTAAAACTGAAAATGGGCCCTAAACAATGGGCCCAAAACTAAAACCGAATTTACAAATAAAAACTCCCAAAATAAAAATACAATCTTCACTTCAACACATATCCTCGACTTCCATAATGCCCAAAATGCCATTGGTGCCAAATGTGATCTGAAAATGATAATAGATTTAATCAGGCTAAATAATACCAAATTAACCTTTTGTTGTTGTTATACAAATTTTAGGGGATGAGGAGGTAGCCATCATCAACTTTTTCAAAAGAACAACATAAAAGGAGATATAGGTTCAAGTATTCCAAAAAGGGAATTTACTCTAATCCTTAAAGGTTGAGTATTCACCATGCACTTTTTGATGCACATATTTTATTTTGTGATACTTGAATCTATATCTCCATAAACATGCTTTAGTTGATGCTTTTTAAAGTTGTGAAATATATTTTTTAAACTAAGAGCATGGTTGTTAAATTTATGCCAAAAAATATTTTTTCTAAACTTAAGAACTCCTAAAAAAATATGTATTTCGTTTACTAAGTTTTTGTCTGGTTTACCATTTAACGAAATAAAATCATGAACTTTTGAATGGATTTATTTGTAGTTGTTTGAAGTAATATCTTGCTGTTTGGATTTCTATAAAATTCTGTTTGGATTTCTATTTATCAATTGGACTTGAAAAATGCTTAAAAGAAAATTTCTAAACATCAATTTCATGAAAGCATGTTGTTTGACTGGAAACTTTGTCAATCAAATTTTATTCCTGAACATAATGTTTTAGACATTAAGAAACTCATGTAAATTGTTAGACTACCCTCAAGGAAAAAGAAAATTGCAAGTTCTAATGACTTACAGGAAAACAAGTCCGAAAAGAAACAGACAAAATGAGGAGTTCGCTCTAAAGACACCACTATCTTGGAGAGGATAGTAAAATCAAGGAGAATGGAATTTTGAGTTATCCTAAAAAAGTTTGGTTAGTTCTTAATTTTATTTCCTTCAAAATATAACACAAACTTCGTTAAAACATTTTCAAAATGACGTGAGGACAAGTCAAGAACTGAAGTTGGGGGGAGTGTGTATAACATTTTGAAAGAAATCCATTTTGGCGTGTTTTTAAAAAAATTTAGTGTGTGTTTGTTTGCTTTTTAGTGTGTTTACTTGTTTTAGAATTTTTTAGTGTGTTTAATTTTGATGTTGTGTGTTTACTTTTTTTATTTTCGATAATTTGTTTAAAAAGTAAAATTGTTGAAACTAAACTTAGTAGATAACACAACTTGGGTTAAACATTTTTTAACTAGATCACTTACTTTGTAAATTTACAAGCTTTAATGAGCAACATGAGATGAAAATCTGAAATTTTTTGTGAAAACTTCATAATGTCATAAATTTGATAAAATGCAAACTTTTTGGAAAATCATTATTCATTGACTTGTGAATTTATTTGAAAATCAAAGAGTTGCACATAAACCAACCATGTGAGGGAGTGTAAGCCAAATACAAAAATTATGTGAGCTTAGTGAGAAACTTTTGGTTTTGCTCAATTTATTTTGTTTGAATCTTTCTTTACTTGTTAACCCCTTTGAGCCTTAAATAGAAAGATTAATTTTTTTCAAACACAACCATTGAGGCTAGCATGGAAAAACAAAAATGAAATTTCCTATAATTTTCAAAGTAAAAAAGAGCATTTTTCAAAAAGAAGGTTGATGATGGAAAAAATTAAGTTGAGAGGAATGGTTGGCCATGTAACAAAGTGTTCAAAAGAAAATTTCTCAAACACTTTACAAATAAAAAAAATAAAGAAATGCTCCAAAAACAAAAAGGTGTAAAAAAAGATTGAAAAAAATCAAGAAAAGTTACACAAGAATGTCAAGAAAAAGAATGAGGAAAGGAAGAAAAATAAGAAAGGTGAAAAAGTTGAAAATGATTATCTATATAAAAAGATAAATCATATTGCTCTCTTTTAACTTTGGAAGTATTTCTGATAATCTTGAAAAACCAATTTTCTTTGATAGCCAAGCCTCATTACAACCAAAGGAAGACCTTAGTGATCCTTGAAAATTTTGTGCAATCAAAGTAAATGTTGAGAAGAAAAACAAAATTGAATTCTTGCACACCAAACAAGTTGAGTTTTGAGCGAAACACTTACCTATTTGTTCCATTCTTGAACCATGCGTGAAAATGCATCTCTTTGATTGATAACATTTTCTATAAGTAAAGTGCTAAATGAATTTTGAAAAGATGTGTTCATTCTTAGTTTGAAGCATTATGAGTCAAATCATATGATCATAAACACATGTCATGAAACTTTGGAATGATGCATAGTTTTGATCTTGTCCAACATTAATTTTCCAAAGCCAAGTAGTTGTTATTTTAAATTAATTTTTCCAAAGCCAGGTAGTTGTTGTTTTGATCTTCACTTTTAGAACATTGTATATACCATTTTTATTCTCATTTTCGGTTCTCTCTCATTTTAGGTTGTTCTTAGGCTGTTTTTAGGTGTTTACTTCATATAAATTCAGTGGAAATGGAGTTGTCAAATGAGGTGCAAAAACATGATTTTGTAACCTCATTTTGAACCAAAATCATCTAATCTTTGGATGGATGACTAATGCTTCATTTATGTAAGTTATTTCTTGGGTCATTTTGATTCTTTAAGAATTTCCTAATGCGGTTTTAGCTTCATCACGTAAAGCTTGATTTAAAGATCCAAAAGAATGGTTCTTCTTAAAGTATTGACAAGTGAACTAAAAAGAACCTACACCTTAGTTCATTTTTCATATCAAAGCATCTATTTTAAGAAACTTATGTTCAAGGCTAAATAATGTTAAGAGAGCCTAAAGTAGGGTGTGACAACCTACTCCGACAAGTGGCGGTTAATTACTATTTAGTGTATTACATAAGGTTTGAAAATCATCTTATCATACTAGGAAACTAGATGGGGGATTTAGACATGGTGTATGGAATAAACCAATGGATAACACATAACTGGTATAATTATCATATTGATGTTGTTCAAGAAATTATTCTACCATTCCAACCATATTATCCTCTTGAATTTTTAAATAGTTGGTTTCTTTACATTTTCTTGTTTCTTATTTGATAAAATCACCAAAAAAACTTTATGTGTTACTTTCTTACTTTTGATAAAAGATAAAAAGTATGAGTACATTTCTATTAGGCAATTCCTTTAGTCCGACATAACCCTATACTACATTACAATTGAATCTTGGAAAGAGATGCAAGTGTAACATAGTAAAGTGTTAACTTATAAATTTTATTTGTTGAGTAAGGATTCCTAAAAACATAAGTTCAAACCAATTCATGATTTGTAACTTTGTACATAGGAATATTATGCAAAAAGTGCAATCCAATCAATGGATTGTTACTTAATCATAAAAGAGTGATGAATAATAAATTTAACCGCTAACATTTACTTTGTGTCATTTACTTTCCGCAACTAACATTTACTTTCTGTCATTTACTTTTACACAACTAATATTTATTAATTACTTTATTCTCTTTTTATTTATACCAACCCTTCGAAAGAAGTGGTACGGTTAATTGCTAATTTTATTCTTTTATTAATTTTGTTACTCTTTGATACCAACCTCTCGTAGGAATGATATGGTTAACTTAAAAAAATGAGACCGACCTTTATGGTATGGTTAAAGGAACCCAAAAAGGTAGTAAATAAATAAAGTGACTCCTGAAATAAGTTGATCATCACTCATCACTCAAAATTAAGAAAATAAACTTGCAACAACTCGAATTAACCTTTCAATGAAGTGACATATTTGTTTGTTGAGGGGGAATTCCTGTTGTTGAGATATGCTTTTCAACACTTCTTAGTGTCATGGTACAGCAAAAAGAAAGCTTGTGTTGCTATATCCACCGCTGGAACTGAACACATTATCGTCGGTGTGTGTTACGCTCAAATCCTTTAAATGAAGCAGCAACTTATGGATATCGGTCTCAATCTAGAAAAGATACCAATTAAATGCGATAATATAAGTGCCATAAACATATCAAAGAATCCCATTTTGCATTCTACAACCAAGCATATAGATATAAGACATCATTTCTTGTGTCATGATGTTCAAAAAGGTGATTGTGTACTTGAATTTGTTGAAACCACTAAACAATTAGCGGATGTTTTCACCAACCCCCTTCCACGGGATACATTCTTTGTTCTTAGAAGAGAACTTCGATTTTTTGATGAACAATATCTCAAGTAGTTTGGTTAATGGTATTGCGTGCCTTTGCATGATCAATATGCTTATCTTTGTAATATATGTTGAATGCATGATTCCTTTGTGCTTATAAATTGTATCCATGATTATGTGTTTATGTGCTAGAAGTGTTTAATTCCGTCTAGAATAGATTCTTAGGTTAAGTGTCTTAGCGTGCCATGCCACTCTGAACAATGTACTTAAATTTGTGATTTTATTGATAATTATCAATTAACTTGTGTCATAAACGATTAAGCTGAGTTTTAATAGCTTCAACATTTTGTTTTATAATAATTAATTGATTAAGTCTTTCATTACTCGATTATCTGGGCTCAATTACTTCAAAAACTTAAGACTTTAATGAGTCTTAATCGATTAACAAGTGCCTTAATCGATTAACGGCATTAAACTATATCAGATTCAGTACACGATTGAGAAAGGTTTTTCAAACCCTAATCTCAAAAATAACGCCCCTTTTTCAATCAATTGGTGAAATTGATCATTGTTAACCATATAGCCACCTAAATCGAGCCCCAAGAAACTATATTAGACATCAATAAACCCCTCAATCAATATAAATCTGAAAACCCTAGCTTTGTCTCCAATTCTAAACCCTGACCTAAAAACATACTAAAACGATTATATAATCGATTGACCCTCTCCAATCCGAGAAAAATGCATATGGAAAACAAAAGAGAATAAAAACTATGGCAAATCACTCTAGAAGAACCAAAATTGGCTCTTCATCTAGTCACGGTGATAGAAGGAATCGTGGTGACCCTATTATTCACTAATCCTACAAGAAACCCGTCTTGCCAAATTCCAAGGGAGAAAGTGTTGAAGGATTTTTATCGTGAGACAGTTTCTGATCGATTTATTTAATGATTGGTTTATTTTTTTGCTTGCTATCTCGGCTTTGTTAGAAATAATTTCCAACATCGGCATAATGGTTTCAAGAATATTCCATTTGATCAAACACTTAGCTTTATTGAATTATTAACAACTTCATACCATCTCGGTTTTGTGGAATAAATTCCAATATCGGTTTATTGGTATGAATTTAGCAAATTAACACCAGTGTTAATGTGTGATATTTATTTCCATTTCCTTTTATTATCCAAACTACTTCCTTATGGAAGGTTGGTAAAGAATAAAATGAACAAAAGAATAAAGTTAGAAGTTAACTGTGACACTTCTTTTGAAGGGTTGGTATAAAGAATAAAGAATAAATAAAAAAAGTAAATGTTAGTTGCAGAAATGTAAATGACAGAAAGATAATGTTAGTTGCGGAAAGTAAATGACAGAAAATAAAAGTTAGTAGTTAGATCACTCATTATGACTGTGTAATTTTCCTTTTCACAAAGATTTAATTTATGAATTAAATTACACTTTGACTCAACGTTTCTTTCTTTGCCAACAAATAAAATTTATTTGATAACAACTTATTTGATAACACTTTACTATTTTACATTTGTATCTCTTTCAAAATTCAATTGTAGTATAGTATAGGGTTATGTCGAACCACAAGGAATTCCCTAACAGAACATAATTATAAACATGTTATATTACTAATAAATATTGAACATATTTTTTGTTTGGTTTTTTATATGAAATTTTAAAATTCTAACAAGTAAACATAAACAACTAATATGCACAAATTCTCGAGGAGAAAATTAAGTTTGAATGATCGAAATAATTCTTAACATCTTTCTATGAAAAATGTTTATGAAAGTTATGTGTAATACTTTGGTTATTCCAAACATCGGTTCATAAAATTTTCCCCAGTCCCCCGGCGAGAAAAAGGTGATTTTCAAACCTTGCAAAATACACTAGTCAATAGAAAACTGCTACTCGGTGAAATAAGTTGTCACGCCTTATTTCAGGCTCCATAAACATAGATTAGCCTTTATTACAAGTTGCTTAAAATGGATGCTTTGATTTGACAAATGAACTAAGGTTTATTCCTACTTTTTAGTTCATTTGTCAAGACTTTATAAAGAAGCATTTTGGATCTTGAAATCAAGTTTTAGGTGATCAAGCTAAAACAGCATTAACCACTTTCTAAAGAATTGAAATTTCCAAAGAAATAACTGAAACATAATTCAACATAATGAAACAAGAAGTTACAAGAAATATTAGTGAGCCAAAATTCAACTAAAATTTAGGAGCATTAGCCATCTTAATCCAATGATTTAAGACAGTTTACCATGCACAAATGAGATTGCAAAATGAATTTTTGCATCTCATTTGATTACTCCTTCTCCTATTGAATTCATTAGAAATTACAAATAAAAGTACCTAAGCTACTTTGGAGTAGAAATTCTCCAATAAATCACAAAGAAGAAAATGTAGAAAACGAGAGAAATTCAGATGCAGTGTGGAAGTGTATGAATGGAATGGTGGGATGGTGTTTTTCAAGGCTGGAAGTGCCTCCTATTTATAGCAGTTCTAGAACCTCGTTAAGTTCCTCTTTACCACCACCAAGCTTCTAACCAAACCCTTCAGCATGGGTTTGGTCACTTGGCCAAGCAGCTTAGTCACCTGCTTAGGGCTGAGTCACCCAAGCAATGGTGAGCTACTTTGCCCAGCTATTGTGAGCTACTTCTGAAAAACCTAAGGAGGATACTTAGAGTAAGGTCATGCATGAGGTCAGCATTCTTGGGTGTCAAGCCAACTTGCCCAACTTGTTGAGTGCACACCACCAAGCTCCTATGTGGCATGCTGAGCTAACTGCTTGAGCAGCTTTGATCGTGCCTGATGTTGAAGTGGCTTGGTGCTTGTTGATTTGTCCAGGCGTGTGGTTCCAAGTTGGGCTAGTTAGCGTGTGGCATGTGTGTCATGGCTCGTGCCAAGCTTGTGTTTTGACCATGCCTCGTTGAGTCTGACTCTGCCACGTTGAGTCTAACCGCGCTAGTTGGACTCTGACCGTGCCAATTTGGTGTCCAGGTCAGGTTGCACGCACATTTGGTCCAAGCTAAGCTGCTTAGTGAGCAGCTTCATGTTGACTTCATGTTTTCCACATTGCCAACTTTTGTTGAGTCATGCTTAAGGGTAAGCACACAGCTTGCCACGCCAAGCTTAAGCATGTCATATAAGGATCATTTTGGCCTATTTTGAGCACTTTTCTTGCACTTAAATGTTTCATATGTTTTCTACCTAAATCCTACAAAATAAAGTAGAAAGGAAATACAGAGCATATATACAAGATTGTAATATTTTATCCAAATAGTGTTGAATTAAGTTGGTTTTCTCAATTTTGCCAAGGATAAGTGCCATTAAAAGTGTATGAAATTTAGACATTTTTGGCACTTATCAGAAAGCTCACTTATATTAGCTACGCGAATATGGCTTGGATGATAGAGCAAGGCTTTGAGTTTCGGCATGGGATGGAAATACAAGGAGTGAATCAGTTTCTAGAGCTGAATGGAAAGGTATATCCTGCTCTCGTTACGAAATTTTATGCCAATATTTGCTATAAGGATGGAAGTTATTGGTCTATGGTTTCAGGGAAGTTGTTTGAATTGAATGATGATTTATTTCTGATTTTGGGAGGACTGTGCAGTAATGATTCCGTCTAAAGGGACAGTTCAAATGAGTTATTGAAATCATTTGACGCGACTGAAATGTATAAATTTTGTCTTATAGGACCGCACATGCATGTGCAAGGCAATCTAACCAAAGCTGGATCGTTATCGGTGGAAAACCGACTTCTTCATTACTTAGTGGCATACATACTAGTGCGGAGAAATATCAACCATGCCCAACCAACTGTTAATGACCTGAAACTAATGTTTGCAATTCGAGAAAACATCATGATAAACTGGCTTGAGGAAATACTTAAGGTGATGTATGGTATTTCAACCTCTTCGTCTAAGTTGCTTGCATATGGTATTTTTATATCCATATTATTGATTATCTAGAAATAGATACTTCGAAGACGGTGATCATTTCTACAAATTCTCGTGAGCTCTTGATTGGTGACAATCTGACCCACAAGATGGGAATATACAAGTATGATAATGCTTGGCGGTACCAGGAAGATCACAATACTACAGTGGATTTGGATTTGTGGGACGAAGAGGTTCCTACTCCTATGGATGAGCAAATTCCTGGAAATTAGGGGGAGGCTGCTGCTATGCCTCAAGGACCTCCTTTCGGGTTAACCCATATGAATGTTATGGAGCAGAGGCTGAATAATTGGATTGCCCTACACTATCAGTCTCTGAGGGACTCATTTCATGCAGATTTTGAACAACAAGAACAAAGAACCAATGCTCATATTTACACACATTATAAGTCTTTGAGGAACTTAATCCAATCTGGTTTTGAGAGACAAAGTGAAAGGTTTAATGAAGAGATTAACCGCCTATATTTCCTAATCAGGACCAACAATGATATCATACACCCAAAAGCAAGATGACCTCCTCCACCACCTTAGGAGTAGTTTAGGATAGTCTAGGTCTTAGGGTGTTATGCTTTGTTGTTTAGCTTCTATTTTGGGTCAGGTACTTTATTTCAAATTGGGCATTGTATTTTCTGTTTGTAATATGTTTTGCTGAAACTCATGTTATGAACTTGATGCAAAATTTTCTATTTCGTATCTTGTTCAACTACGTTTAATTATGTCGACGGATTATGGATTGTGTTTGTATGGGAATCTTGATCTTATCTTAAGTGTATATCATATATGTTTGATTAATACATGCCTTAACTAAATAAATTTGTCATTATTAATCATTTCATGCCTGATTGCTTATATACATGATGGATATGTCATAAAAATCTCTTCCATATTTTGTCTTTAGTCAGTTTAATCGATTAAATGCATATGTTAGTCGATTAAATGTAGAAATATGTGCACTTGTTTAAGCTCTTTAAAACTGTGTAATCGATTATAGCACATACTTAATCAATTAAGATCAGATTATTTTAACAATCGTTTATATCTCTTCTTACTTTTGACCAACTATTATCATATTAATGCTTATGCTTTTTGATAATGTGAAAAGGGGGAGAAAGGTGTTGTTTTCTTGTTTGAAGTGTTTTACAAGTTGTTATGCTTCCGTGAGTATGCTACCTACATCGCTTTAATTTTTCACCTCATTGCTTGGTTGAGGGGAAGAACAAAGTGAGGGGGAGCATCGCAACTTTAATATTATCCAACCTTTTGCAAACACTGGTTGATCATCATCAAGCTCATCAAACAAGGATTTGGTGTAGAGTTTGTCATCATTAAAAAGGATGAGATTGAAAGTGCAAAGAGTCAAGACTTGCATATTTGAAGTTGACTTTGGCTTTGATGAAGACAATGGACATACAAGAAAGCTTCAAGATCTTGCAACAAACAACAAGTCGGAGACTCAATGGTGATATCTATAGACTTAGGGCTTTGCAATATTAATTTACTAGAAGTCTTACGATGATTTCCTTAGATCAATTCTAAGTTAGGAAAACTTAGGTGGGAGTCTCACAAGAACTTAAAAGGAACAAGACTAAAATTGAGACATAACATCTAGAAATTATATAATAAGTAAGCTCATGCATCTACATACATGGTTTTGTGCATTAAAGGTATAACATATTTGAAAAACGTGTATTGTATGATCACATGTCATATATGTAGTTTACCATTCATCAAGAAACAAATGTTCATACAATATAATTGATTATGTATGATATTAATTGAATATCATAATTATAGTAGCTAACCAATCTAAAATCTATGGTGTGTTAACCGATTAAGTCATTGGTTAATTGATTAAGACATAACAGAAAATCAGTTTTTAACAGCTCGTTAATTGATTAAGATACGGTATAATCGCTTAACGACAGCATTAGTGTGGTTTCTATAAAGGTTGTAATTCTAGCCCATGTGGCATAACTAGCATAACTCGAAAGTAATTTTGAATATGCATTTTCATACATTGCATTAGAGTGAGAAGTTGCATTAAGAGAGCATAGAGAGCGAGAGCATTCTAAATAGGGCTTAAATATTCTTATCATTGCATATATCTCGAGGTTTTTCAATGCATTGCATTCTTGCATAGGTTTCATGATTTCTTTTAGAGTGAACTGGGGGGGATTATGAAAAGTGTGCAAACCATTTTTACGAAAACCCTTCGCATTAAATCTCATTTCAATTAGGTTCTTGTGGTTTTTTCTTCTAAAAGTTTAGAATGAGTTTAATTGTTGTATCTAAGTATTAATAACTCAAGACAACTCATCAAAAACAATAACGAACAAGGAATTTGTTCTCTTGGTGACTAGTTTCACCTTAAGAGAGATCTTGACAATATTCACAGAGACTAGGAGGTCATGGTTCGAGCGATAGCTAGGCTGGGGCCAAATTGCGAAAGGATAGGAGATCCAGGTAGGCGAGTTAGATAGGTCAAACCAAAGTTGTTAAGGTCATAGGTGCCAAGAAAGAAGTGGATTAGTTTTTTATTGTAATTGGAAATGTGCGTGTAGACAAACACAATTTCAATAGTGAAGAAAAATCTTCCAAGATCAGAAGAAGAGGCTTGGATGTAGTTTGTAGTGGACAGCAAACGAACCAAGATAAAAATTCCTTTTGCACAATTTTCTATCCCTTTTCTCCTTTTACTTTCGATCTTTGCATTCTTGTTAATTGATTGATTATGTGTTGCCTGTTACAATTTGTATTTGTATCTATGCAACTTAGAAGGATACAACAATTTCTGAAAAGTGTGCAAACCATTTCTACTATTATGAAAAATTAATCAATGCGACCTAGAAGGGTAAAACAAAATGGATTTCTAGTACTCTATGTGTAGATAATCCAAATGGGAAATTGAAATGCATAAGCAAATATCTTTCGATGACTCTATGTGAAACCGAAATATTTTATGTGTCGGTAACTTAAACTTAGAGGATCGTTTGATTCATTACATGCTAAGCTACATCATAGTTCCAAAGGTTTCAAACCATTCACAAGTAAATGATATGGAACTATAATTGATGTATGCTATGAAACACAATGTTCCAATTAATTGGACATTAATGATAATGAGACATATCTAGACCTTTAGAAGTGAGTACAGACCATTGCCTTATGCTATTCTCGTAACTGCCATTCTGGGATATTCTGGTGTTTCGTTTAATAGAGAATCTAAAATTACACTCGATGCTCGAGATAAGATTGATGTGGATAATATCCACAAAATGGGTTTCTTTCGAGATTCCAATGACATGATCTATAAGCACGGTGGTGATCAACAAAATACACATCAAGAAAATCATTTTGCTGACCCTCTTACTCATCCCTCATTTCATAATGAATCATCTTCTTCTAAATCCACTCCTACCAATCAAATGATAATGGACGAGTTGTTCTCGCTTAAGGGTTACATCACTACATGTATGGATGCTCTTGACAAAACGAATCTACAAGTCCAAGAAGAGATTAAACGCATATCTAATCGATTGGACTATATGGACTTAGACTCTCAGAAAGCTGATATAGATCACCAGTAGTAGTAGTCTAGCATTTTTAGGATTTCACTTATGTATTTTGATGTCGTTGTTATTGTTGTTTCAAAACTATTGTTTCTGTTACTATTTTTATTCGTGCTTTCGGATATTACTTCAGAACATCTTGTTATTAAACTATTTGTGATATATGAATTATGTTTCTTAACTGTGGTTTCAAATATTATGCTTTCACATGATATACAATTCTTTATGACTTGGCTTATTTATAAGTCAATATATTCTATTACCCTTATATATATATACATATATATATATATATATATATATATGTATGTATGTATATACAAAACTAGCTTCTCTTCTTTTTAATGATGTCAAAAGGAGGAGAAAAGTTGGACTTGTATTTTTTATGTCAAATCATTTCAGGCACATACAATAAAATAAAGGGGGAGTATACAAGATAGGGGAGCATATTCAACCTTTCAACAAGTTCAATCATCTGCATATGCTAAACCTCAAAGAAAAAAAATCAGATCTCAATTTTCAAAAAGTGTTGGTTTGTCATCATCAAAAGGGGCAGATTGTGAAGAAGATCTTGCTCCTAACCTTGGCACGATTTTGATGAAGACACCAAGATCACAAAAAGAAGAAAATGAAGAATATCATGAAGACATAGAAGACTCAAGCTTCAAGATAGTTATAGATTAAGTCTTCATATAGGTACTTCTATCCTTACACTCGCTTTAAATATTTAGTAGCAATGCTCAACTAATCAAAGAATGAAACTCATTTTTAAAAGAATTGGATATGTCTAAAATGAAAAGTCAAAATACCTAAGTAGTGAGTTACTTTACCCAGCTAATAGGTTACCAGAACTAGGTAATAGGTTACTTGAACTGTGAGGCAGTTGGTAACACATTACTGGAACTACATAACAGGTTACCTGACTGAGAAAACTGTTACAAAGAAAAACTGATTGATGTAACCGATTAATTCATTGTATTACTCGATTACCACCTTGGACAGGACATTTGGGCAATCGATCACCACCTCATGACAATCGATTACACAGAGATGTTGAAACCAGATTTTCAAATTCAAATGAACAAGTTTCATTCAGTGTGAATAGATTTCATTCCAATCATGTATCCTCTTCATGGAAGGTTATCATGGCTAGTTGAAAGCATGTTTAAAGTCATTCAGACATCCAAATTCAAAAATAAAATAACACATGAAAATCACAATCACACAAAAACTTTCAAACACTTGGTGAACAAATTTTCTGCACATTTTTCTTAAGCAACTTTGTTTCTAAACTTTTATATTTTTTGAAGTTGCTTGATAAAGTGCAAATTTTTCTAAACTTTCAAAAGATTAAGAGCGTTGTTTTACTAAGTATTTACATTGTGAGATCAAGGATTGCAAGTTATAGATTTATTCAAAACTTGTAAAGGCAATCCAAAGCTATTGTTATTTTCTTCATCTTAGTTGTAAACCTTTTGACACAAGGGTTTGTTAAGAAGGGGTAAAGAGTTCACTTTAAAATGGAGTTTTCAAGGGTAGATAAGTTGTGAGTGTGTAAGGTACAAAAGTATCGGGGAGAGAAATTGTAATTGCAACTCAAATTATCTAGTGTAAAAATCTCTTATGTGGCAAGAGTACTGGATGTAACCTTCGGTGAACAAGAAGGTGAACAAGTATAAAAATTCTTTGTGTACTCTTCTTCTATTCATTCTTGTCATTTACGTTTTGCTTTATTTGGTTGAATTCTGCATAAACGATCCGATGCACTTACACTTTCATATCATAGTAGAAAAATCAGCCATATTCTCCCAACAACTAATTCATCCCCTCTTAGTTGGCATCTTGAACTTACAAAATCAAACCAATGTGCCTAAATACTTTTGAGCTAATATGGTCAGCACTGTTATTTATGTCTCTAACAAAGTTATAATAAGACCTATTTTAAAGAAACCAACCTCGATGAACTATATAAGGGTAGTAAACCTAACATTTTTCATTTGCATGTTATTGGATGTAAATGTTTTTTTAATGGAAAAGATAATCTTGATAAAATTGATGTTAAATCAGATGAAGGAATCTTTCTTGGTTATTATCTTACTAGTAAAGCATATAGAATATTCAATAATAGAACACTCACCACAGAAGAATCCATATCATTTGATGAAACTAGCCACTTCAAGAAGGAAAAGGTTGTTATTGTTGATGAAGATGATGATAGAAATTTACCAACCACTTCATAAAGTGAAGTTCCAATTATTCAAGAACATGATGATCTAGAGCAAATTAACCCAAATGAGGATCTACCTCAAATTTAAGGGGAAATATACTCTGACCTGCCAAAAGAATGAGGAACTCATAAAGATCATCCAATAGACAATATCATTGTGACATGAACGGGAGAGTTTCTACTCGTCGTAATTTAAATGATGTATGTTTAAATATGGCCTTTGTTTCTCAAATGGAACCTATAACTTTCCTCCTTTCAACTCTCTACTTATGTAGACATAGGGGTATGTGAATATGTGTATGTTATCATGTTTTTATTGATGATAGAATGACATAGATATTATGTCCATATATGGAATGAGAATTATTCCAGTTACAATTAGCTTACTTGAATAACAAGTAACATACGAATAAATTTTAGGTGAGAGGTATAAAATATAAGTTTTCATTCAAGAACTTCATGGATTAGTTTTTAATATAGAATTAAGCTTGGATATAATCTCAAGATCGAGAATATAGGTCAGTCTGGTTTTAAACTCTATAATGCCAAAGTTTATGTTTTACTCATTATCGGATAAGTCTGTTTGTGAGAACCTAGTATAAATAGCCTAAGTGGCAACATAACCTAATCGAGTTTATAATAAATCATTGGGATTAAATTTTTGAGGATAAAATTCTTTTACATCAGCCCTAGAATTTATTAAAAAGTTAGATGACACTTTAAGGGCAAAGGTTAGTTTTATAATGAGCTTGATCGGATTGTATGAGAGTACCTACAACTCCTTCTATTAGTCATCTGAAAGTATAGACAATCATCTATACTCATCTAGATAATGTCCAACATAGCTCCAGGGTATCTTCAGATGCAAGAAACACACCCATACGCAACATAAAGGTGATACTAGCTATATCCATCTTACACCATACATGCATGTACCTAACTACCCCGAAGTACCTAAAATCCTATTTAATTATGTGGGCCTTCCACTAATTACCCACTCAGCCCAACCCTCGTCTAATCCCTTTCTATAAAATCCACAAGGTGGCCTCACCTTGGCCATAACACACCAAAGTAAATCAACACCCCATATTCATCTTCTTATTCCTCTCTTCTCTTTCTTGTGGGATGGTAATACAAGGGGGGAGAACCTCCATTTATATTCTACAAAATCACATGCAAGTGAGAATTTCTCTTCCCTAAGGTATTGTGATCATAGATATGATCTTTCTTTTCTAATATATAGGTTATTTATAGCTCATATTTTCTCTTGAATGTCCATGAACAAGGTTAAGGTTGTGAAGTGAGTTAGTTGTGGTTTAGGTTCTATTATTTTCAAGATTTTCACCCAAGGGGGTAGTCAACTAAATTGAGGTATGATGAACTAAATTTCAAACTCAAATCACTGAAATTATCTCTTTAAAAGCCTCTAAGATTTGTTCTAAAAATTATGTTTTAAGAGACCCATGGATTCAAGCATGTTGGCTAGGTTATGGAGTCTTATGCCTCTAGGTTGATTAGAAATGACATGGATACTCTTCTTTGGTGGTTGCATGTTGAATATCTTGTTGTGTTGAGCTTGTGTATGGCTTGAAAATCGTGGTTTGAGGGTTTCCAAACCCCACTCGCACTTTAGCATGTTGAGAAGTTAAAATGTTGATCAAAAGAGGTGATTTTGGTGATGTAGGATGTGTGAACCTCTATGGCAGAATTTAACCACATGCATGTTCTTAGTTCTTGAATATAGTTATGTTCTGGATGTGTTCTTGAGTTAACCATAAAATTTCAATGGTTTAAGAGCTTACTCATGCATTATGTAACGATTAGGAAGTCGAAACACCGTAAACGTCATGAATTCAACCTATAGGTCTCCAATACTTTTTGATAATGCCTCAAATGGCATAGGTATGACCTCAAATGGCATATATATATTGCCTAGGTTATGTTAGGGTGGTTATACTATAGCCTATGAGATTTTTATCGTGCTCAGTCAAGATTCTAATTGTATCTGAATGAAATGTTTGGATATATCCTCATGTCTAGAGCTATATTCTGGCGATTTGTTAATAATTTTCAATAAAAAAATTACATAATTGATTCTTTAAGACTTAATGAACTACTTGGCAATCAGGAAAGATGCGGTAATGAAGTGTTAGGGCCCGTAAAGATAAAGGTATGGAGAGAAGTGCATTTATGTATGAGCTTAGAAATGGTGCCAAAGATATTAGTTAACCTCTAAGCTAGGCCCTAAGTAGTTTTAGACGAATACTAATTCTATGGTCTCGAGTAACTGGGTATTAAGACTCTTTGACTCGTAAATTACTTATTTGAGATTGATGGATTATATTATGCATATGATTCTATGATGGATCTGTGATCTTGTTTGGATGGGCACGATTATCTGTTTGTCCTCATAATTGAAATGACTGGTATGTTTAATGTTATTTTGATATAATGGTTGTCTGATTGTTCCAAGTGATATGAATTAGCTATCTGCTTGATTTAACTACCCAATCATGATCATGGAATGATAATTGACATGACTAATTGAGGAAATTATGTTGATGTTGAATGAGTATTCCTTGAATGGATTGATTATTAAGATTGCTAGTTGATATAAGCTTGTGAATTCTTGAATATTCTGTCAAATGCTAGATCATTAGGTTAATGTTGAATTACCTATCGCATTATGATAGAACTGTCAATATGCATTCTCATGGCATGATATATGAATATTCCGGAATGAAATGATGACTTAAAGGCTATGTTTAAAAGAAGAATGTAACGAATGAAGGGGAACATGTTTTACCGAGTGTTTTACTAGCTAAGCTCTTTTAAAAAATACTTAAAAGTATTTCAGGAGGAAATTGGTAAAACGTTGTTTTGGATAAAACGTATCATTATGTGGATTTAAATAAATGTTTGATTTAATAAGTCAAAAGAAGACGAAAAAGATAATGATTTGAGAAGCTGTATTCCTAAAATTGTTTTCAAAAAGTGTCAAGTTAGTACAATTTCTCTTGATTTTCTGCGAAATGATTTCTTTTGGTGAAAACCCTATATTATGAAAGGTTTCGTGATTACCCTGAAAAGATCCCCTATGTTCTTCTTAAATGAAAGTGAATCCATGTCTTGAGTGGGTCAAATGATCCATGTTGCTATGTCTGATGTGTAGTAGAATAAGTGTATGAGAAAATACGACACTCTAGAGATTATGTCAAGAACTCATAGGGGTACCTTGTTTATGTGAATTGGTTAAGGGGACACTATGGGTGGGGTTTGATTTGTCAAGAATGGGGGTACCTCCCATGTGTTGACAAAACTCCTCGTAGTAATTGTGGTGACATTTGACACCCCCTTAAAGGTATTGTATTTTGGGTGACATGGTGGCTATCTTTGTCTGGCAGTGGGTAGTTCGATGATACTAAGTACACGGTAGTTCTCTGATGAGATACCAATGGGAGCACGACGCAACTCTCAAATTTCTCTATCATTCTCTCTCTTAACTTAGTTTTCCTCTTTTAAATATACTACAATGAACTTAAGCTATAATTATATACTAATAGAATTTCTATATAATTTTAAAAAGGTTCTATCCACTTAACTTCTATTTTTCTCTTTTGGTCTTGTGTGTGTCTTCTATATTTGTGATTAATAACTTTAGCCTAGAAATACTTAGGAATGAAGTTATTATTTTGCAACGTTCTAGTCATCTCCTCAAGATATATGCTCTTCCTCTCAACCACAACATTCTACCATGGTATTCTTGGGATTGAGAGGTTATGGATTATTCCAATGTCCTTACAGAACTTCATGAATAGCTCATTTTCAAATTATTCACCATGATCACTCCTAATTAAAGTGACACACAAACCTTTTTCATTCTGTATATGTTTGTAGAATACACAAAAGAACTTGAAAGGCTCATCCTTTTAAGATAGGAACATAATTCATGTCCATCTAGTGAAGCCTTCCACAATGACTAGACCATATTACTTTCCATTAACATACCAAGTTTTCTTTATACCAAAAATACAAGTATATAACAAATGCAGTGGTCTTGATGTACTAATAATGTTCTTGGAATCAAAAGATCATTTGACTTATTTTTCCTTTTGACATACAACACATAGAAAGTTAGATATAAACTTAAAATTTGGTAATCCTTTAACGAGGTTATGCGTATTAAGCTTTGAGGTTTATCTCAAGTTTTCAAGACCAAATATATTATGTCACATCCATTGTTTATCTCAAATGGTCACTTGACATGATACACTTTGTTTAGAGATATCTTCTAATTCAATCATATGCAGATTGTTTTTCGTATTACAAATGAATAAGAGTGAACCTTCAAAGTTGTTCACCTTAGACATTTATTTGTCAAAAGGTGATACACAATTTGTTATGACACAATTAACTTATGATTAGTAGATTATGTTTTAGTCATTTAACACATAACACATTTTCTATTGAGGGAAAGGGAGTTTTACCAATTTTATTGATCCCAATGATCTATCCTTTCTTAATGTCACCAATGGTGACTCAGCCGCCATTCTTGGCTCGAAGGTCTTGGAACATAGAACATTCTCTCATTATGTGATGTGAGCAGCCATTGTTTAATTACCTAGACATATGTTTCCTTTTTGTTGCTATGTAGATCTACAACATCGATTATTTATCTTTAGTTACCCCTGATAGATTTGGGTCATTTTTTATTAGTAGACTTAGTAGGTTTATGCATGAAATGTTTTCATATACCTACACTAGTTGGACAAGTTTCCATAATTTCCACACATTTTGCAATAAGTGTTGGACGGATCAACATTGGACTTGGGATAGTGCATGCTCATAGGAGCCTCTCAATGCGATTTAGTCTTTTGTGGGGCTATGATACCTTTGTTAGGATAGTATCCTAAACCTGACTTATCATACAATAATCTAGAGTATCGTAGAAGCATGTCTATCTTCTCTGAAATTCCCACAAACTTGATCAAACTATCCATGAGATACTTTACATCTTGTTTTAGCTTTTCAACATTAAAAGACTCCTTAGGTTTAACACTTATTTTTTTAGTGAGGCTGGCATTCTTTTATAGACCATCAAGCTCTAGGCAAAAATTCTCTACTTTGACTCTATGGGTTTGTATAGTCTGATTCAATTAGTTCCTAAATATCAGCAATATGAATGTCCAAGAAGACCATCATCCTTCTCTTCCAATATCTATAGTCTGACCTATCAAACAATGGTTGTTTGTTGATTGTTTGCCCTTGTGTATTCATATGTGTAGATCATATTCTTTTATGCACTTTTTAGACTACGCAAGAATAGCAAAACAATGGTTCTCAAAATTGTCATTCAATGACACTTTTCATGTGTTATCTATGTGAGCATAATAGTGTATAGGGTTAGATTCAATAGCACATTTGAAGCACCATAGAAAGTAAACATTTAACGCACTCACTGAAGCGAGCGTTGTTAAATATCATTTTTTTAAATAAAGCAAAATCTCTATCAGACATTATATCAAACACATAATAATCATACTCAATTCTACCACATTTATAAGATATTTGACAATAAAAACATCATTCTGAAAGGGAACATCATAAATCATTGCATGAACTTATCTCACTTAGTTCAAATCTAATAACCTGGAAGATTATATGCAGTAATGAAAGGGACGAAAGTGTGAAAATATAGAGGACAAATCCATGAATTTCTTCTCTCCCTTAACTAGAGAAATAAGATGATAGAAAGACATACTTCAGATTTAATATAATACGAACCAAATCAAAATTTACATAGAAAATATGGATTAAAAAATAATAGTCAAATACAAGAAATACATCCAGAGATTTCAAGTTTGGTAAATCATCAACAACTCCACTTAGACTCAACCTTGACATTTCCTATATTATAAAATAATTTGTTAACATAGATGTAAATGCAAGCAACAAGAATGAATCAAAGAGAAATAAATATGATAAATTAAGATAATGATTCACTTTATGCTCGAAGAGAGAAACCAAAAACTAATAATTTGCTTGAAGGGAGAAACTAAGAGAAGAAGAAGAGTAAGAGAAATAGAATACTGAATTATATATGTATTATTGTGTGTAAGATTTTGTTTTTAAATCTGCAAAGATTTGCGCTCACTAAAACAAGCATGTTGTTTGAATTAATGACTTTTAACAACATACACTAAAGCAAACGATCTTAAATGTGTGACTTTTAACAATGCTCATTGTAATGAGTGTTGTTGATATATCACCCTTAACAGTACTCCATTTAAGAAAATGTTGTTAAATAGATTCAAATCAATAGTGTTTGCTTACAAAAACGTTGTTGAAAATTAAAATTCTTTAAAATTATTTAATTATCATATTATATTCAACTTTTGAGAATGAAATAGAAAATAACATATTTTACTTATCAAATATGAATTTTTGTGTTACCAAATTACTCACCTTAATATTCTACTTTAATAATATTGGTTGGTAATTTAGAAAAAAAATTTAAGTAATAACTAATTGTTTTTTTTTTGTATATGTATGACCAAGTTGTGTTATATATGAAAAACTAGCATATGAGTTTATGTTAACAATTTGGAATATTTTCATGTAATATTTACTCCAGTTATATTTTTCAAAATAAAATTACATAATTTCATAAATACATATTATCTAATAACTAAAATAAGTGTTGTTTGAATGTATGACTTTTAACAACGATCATTAATGCAAGAGCTATTAAATGTGTGATTTTTAACAACGCTTATTATAATGAGCATTGATGATATGTCACTTTTAACAACATTCATGTAAGCAAACATTGTTGAATAGATTATAATTAATAGAGCTTGTGTAAAAGAATGTTGTTGACCGACACACAATAATATTTGTTGAAGCAAGTGTTGTTTAAGTTATATATGCCTATCAAATTCTTAAAAAAGTGTTGTTTAAGTTAAATATGTATTATGGCGAAGTGTTAGATGCTCAACCTAAAAATGATGATGTTTCATACCAAATAAAGTTGGCACAAGAAAGGGGTTGAATATAACTTGTTTTGAAATTATTAGTGTATAACAATTTTAATTATGCGTGGTTGGAAATAATTTACAGCAATAAAGAGTTTGGGGATAGAGAAAATAATATAAGAATTTTTATATTAGTTCATTCAGTTCATTCTCTATAGCTATGTTCAGTCCCTTCTTCTATAAGAACTTTCCATTATTTTCCAAATACTATATAACTATTCAACACCTCTACATCCTTTCTTGCAGCAAGCTTCTTCATGCTCTAACAACTAAGTATTATTTCTAAATCAAATCTTTCTAGGCTCTAAACTTAAACCAATTATTCTTTCATTTTAAAGCCTCTACAAGCTCTATTAACTAGGGGGAATTGGCTTGTTGACCTTTAGCAACTCACTAGGTGAGGGTAGGAAATATTAACATCACAAGATCTAGGACTCGCTAGGAAATAGGAGTGTAATTAGTTACGACTTAAACCGCGAAACTGATGGAACTAAACGAAACCAAACACAAAATATGGTTCGGTTTGATTTCACGGTTCGGTTCGGTTATTTTTTTAAGGAACCGTTTTTATTTGGTTCGGTTCATGGTTGTAGAAATTTTGGAACCATTAGAACTAAATTGAACCACATATTAAAAATAGAGAATTCTTCAACTAATTTTGTGGGTTAAATTATCATTTTTGTGTGAATTGTAGTGTTATATATGTTACTAAATTATTATTATGTTAGTGTTATATATGTTACTACTTACTAAATTGTTATATATATGTGATACTTTCTCGGTGTTACAATGATTTGTAACATATCTTCTAACTTTCATGGTGATAAGTTTAAAACTAACATATACCATAAATTATTATACATGTATTTCTATATATATTACTAATTGTGAATTATAATAAAATTTGCGGTTATTTCAATACAAGGATTAGTTCAGGAACAGTTCGACTCAGTTCAGTTTTTGCAATAAAATTTGGGGTCATGAGCCTTTATTACAATTGTAATAAAATTATGAAAACCGTAGAACCAAACCAAATCAAACGATTTATGAGCGGCTCGATTCAGTTCTTATAATAAAATTTGCGGTTATTGATATAAATCAAACCATATATTTGTGTTTGATTTGGTCACTGAATTACACCAAAAATCAAACTTTGACACCCCTACTTAGTAACATATAAATATCTTAAGATTTAAGATTTATAGCTATAAAGTGATAGATTATTTCTCCCATAGCAAATATATTAGAAAATAACTTCAGATGTAATTCTATACAAATAGCATTTTTATGCAACAAATATTTTTACAAAATTTCTAACCACTTGTTTTTCTTTTTGTCATGAGATTCTTCTCCTTTTAGAGATGAATTTCAACAACTTCATCAAATGAACCAACAATGTACAAAAATGTTTGTTTAAAGTATGCATTAAATGCATTGGTTGCTTGAGCACTGATACCAAGAATGAAATTATTGTTTGAACGTGTTATATATTGACCCATGTTTGGTTGCACATTAATTATGTTGGACTTGTTGTATTTCAATTCGTTTTTTGTTTATGTATCCATGTCTTCTCTTTTGACATTAATTTCAGACTTTAATGGACTTTTCCACATTCTTCCTATCAAAATACAAAGTGATGTAATTAAAGATATTGGATTATGTGGTCATTAGATACATTTGTCACTTTGAGAACTTGAGGCAAGCATGTGATTTAATTTTATCACACATATAGCTAGACACAAATATCAATGGATATAGTTGTCACTTAGTGAATTGTTTATGGATGTGATAACTCCATAAAATGACCTTAGTCATTGGACGCATATGACATAACATCAAAACATATAAACATCATACGGTATAGATGTTGGAACGTTAAACAAGCATTCCTCATAAAACAAATATTCTTTGTATTAGACAATTTAAGCATGAGCTATTATAATATATGTTTTTATAAAAGATTACTTTTTGTTTATGTGATGCTTTCTGAATTTTAATTTGTTTTTATTCATCAAAACATGAAAATACAGGACATTAATAAGTTGAGTCACCTAAAATATTTTTCACTTTTTTGAAATAATTGATCTTATACACATATGTCAGTAATTGTGTTAATTCTTTCCTTAATATTCAAAAAATGAATTTTTTTCATATATAGATTTAGATATGATAAAAAATTTCTTCACTTATTTCTTTTAGATATAAAAACGTCATAGATAAATACTAACATATGTTTTCTTCCCAAAGTTAGTTGTTGGTTATTTAATCAAAACAATAGGGAAAATCTAACATATTAATAACTTTGTTCCAAAACATATATTTAGCTTGAATACAAAAATCATTATAGTTCCAAGTGATTCTTCCCTTCAATAATCATTTGTATACCATGCCGTTGAGACATTAAATTTCTTAATGTCTATGCATAATGTCAATTTGTTTGCACACTTAAACACCTATAGAACACTTAACAAACTCATGAAATTATAGACAAATAGTTGTTATCTATCAAAACATAAGATTATCAGAGATCTGGTCACAAAGTAACTCAACAAAAGCCACAGGTATTTATAGCTTTAAAGGCTTAAAATAATATATTATAACAAATTTATTTTGGCTACCTAGACATGTTTAGAAGCTCCCTCATTGTTAAAGACTTGGAATGGGTTGTAGTGAAAATTTGGGATTGTTATAGGTCTAGGTTGGCCGGGAATACATTTGTTGTCTCACAACTTTGAGTCATTCCATATGATAGAAGGTGTGTTTAGCAAGAAAAATATTTAATAATTATAATTTTAATTTAAATAAAAAATTTCAACAAATCAAAGTTAATGGTACATGAAGTAGTATAAAAAGTGGGACAACAAATATAGTCTTAAATTGACCTAACCTATGCCGATTGGTGAATGGTCGGTAATATTAACATCACAAGATCTATGTATAACTTTTGCAAGTTGAATATATGGAGGTGTATTATTCAATTCTAGATATAGTAGGATACGAAGCAATATTTGTGTAATGTTAAAAACTGACTTCCAAATTTAAATTTATAATATTTATTGTCATAAAATTTCATTAAGTGTTGAATTTAGTGATAATAACTATGTGTTGACGTTTTGTTTAAAAAATAAATTAATTTTATAATGCTCCAAAAAGTGCGCACATATATTATATATTTTGTTTGTTATATATAGGTTGAATTGAAATGAGTTTGAATGATTTTATCATGATACATATTCAGTTTGATAGATCCTATACCCCACACGTGTACATATTCCCTCAAGGGTTGTAATCGGGTTGGCTTGGTGTAGTTGAAGGGAGAAAAATGTCTAAACAAATTAAAATGGAATTATTAGATCGGTTTGAGCTAGTCAATTTGAAGACACAAAATTGGAACTAAACCAACTTGGACACTAGCATGTTAGTATAGGCGGCTCATCAACTTGCTTGATTATTATTTTAAGCTTATCTATTTTAAAAATGTAACTTAAAACATTACCCTTTTTATAGTTATGACCAACTTCATAAAAGAATAAAATATTTACAATCAATATAAAATATTCTTATGTGTTTGTTTCTGATTTAAATTTTGGAAGGGGGAATGAAAAGTTTTAGAGTTATCTCATAAGTATATTTTATAGAGTTAGGTTGTGCTTCAAAAAACAAAGGGAAATGCAACTTTCAATGACACATCTATCATTTTAATTAAATGAAATCATATTTTTTTACCATTAAAAACAAATGGAGAACCATGCATTTGTTTTTTATTAATGGAGAAGATTATTGTTCTATTTTATGATCATGAAGTCTTTAATTTTTATTTTTTTAATTCAAAATTCAACTTACAAATATAAATTGGAAACCTCAACTATAAACTATTAAATGAATAATGTATTTAAATTGACAAATAAATAGCATAAGGTTTAATATTAAAACTATAAAGTAAAACAATATTTATTATGTTATAATCATAGGATCTTTTATTAATCCCAAATCCAAAAGAAGAATATTAACACAAACACACTGATAAATTCTTATTATTTTCAAATATAAGGCCGGATAAGACAAGTAGTCAAATTAATATCATTACCGAGTTCGACCCACGTTTAATTGTGAACTTTGTCAAAATTGTGGTCTTCATTCACATTTACTTAACTTTTTTTCTTTTAAGTTTTATGTTTACACTTTTGCTTGAATATCATTGACATTTAATTAATAAAGCAAAGCGGGCAAAATACAAAATATAAAAAGTGAGAAAATTTTGGAATCTGAAAAATGAGGAGAAAATCTTATGTTTTCACTCTTTTATGTCATTATATTTGTCCCAAAAATAGACCCCTCATTCAATATTTAACTAACTAAACTTTTAAATTACTTTTTTAACGAGATGATTGTTTCTTATTGATGGACAAAGATAATGACATAGAATAGTGAGTATGGAAATTTCTATTCCTAATAAGTGACCAAACATAATTTGCTTTGTTTTGGTTTTTTCTAATCTACTTTGGTTTGGTTTTACTTGATCTTATGAGATTGCCTTAACCATGTTGGATCCCACACGACTCTATAACTCACATAAAGGGGTGAATAGGTGATACGATACACAATTATCGTTACTCGATAAATAAACACATTATACAAAATTTACACATTATTTATTCGATTAACAACAACTATAGTCGATTAACTCGTTCTACACATAATTGATTAAGTAAACACCTTAATCAATTAGCAAGTTTTTGTTCTATAAAACAATTTTCTTTTGATATCCAATATTACCAAGATTCAACTAAACTTATATGCAATCTGTTAGATGATTAAGAACAGTAAATGCACAAAACAGAGTATGCAATTAACTCATAATGATATGCATGTCAAGTTAAGTAAATCATGTAATACGGAAATGTAAAAAGTTAAGGACTGAGAAGAATGAGACACGACTTTTATTCTGGTTCATTTGCGGGTTCATTGCAAACTACATCTAACCCTCCCCTTATGATATTGAGAGATGTTTCTTCACTATGGAAATTATGAGTTCTTTTACAAACAAACTTCTAATACAAGACACAAGACGCTCTTTTCTTGGAATCGATGAGTCTTCCAGTTCGGTTTGACTACTAAGCTTGCCTACTAGGATACTAACACATTTCGCGACACTAGCCCCAACCTCTATTTCGCTCGAACCAAGACCTGTTGCTCTTGTGAAGACACTTACCTAACTATGGCTAGAGTTTTCCCAAACCAACTCTCTTTTAATGGTGATACAACACACCAAGAGAATATGGTGTTGCCTTATAATCTTTCAAGTTATATGTGCACCTCAATGTGCATAATTAACATTCTTGGGGAGTTGCAAGGTTTCTTTTTACAGTTAAAATACAGAAAACGTGAGATGAAAGGTTTCTTTTTACAAAATATTTTACAATGAAGCTCTTGAGGAGCTTTCTAAATATTCATCCTTTTCTCTTTTTCAAAAGAACACTTTGAAAATCTCTCTAAAGATATGAAAGTGAAAGAGCTATGATTTTCATAACAATGTAAAATCTTTTTTTCATGTATGTGTTCTAACTCTATGAAAATACATTCATGTATCTTATGAAGCAATATGAAAAACTTGGGTAAATATACAATTGTGTTTTCAGCTGCAATTAATCGATTATCACTTAAACTTAATTGATTAACGATTCTTGAAAATACCATGAAATAGAAATAGCAACAAACCTTAATCGGTTAAACCCATACTTAATCAGTTAACGGATTCCCAAGAATTTAATGCTTAATTGATTAAAATATCTCTCAATCGGTTATTGATTTTACAAAAGATCTTTCATTATGATATGAACCTCCTACATGATTTGTAAAAAGATGATGCATGACTTTGAATGGTGTATGATTTAAAACTCATTTTAAATGCATCCGAAATCATATGATCATGTATGTATGCAAGTACATGTAAACAGTGGCGGAGCTTGGTAAGGACAGGTGGGGGCAACTGCCCCCCTGGAATTTCTTATCTTTTTTATTTATATTGTTTTTAATATTTTACTTCTTTTGATTTTAGATTGATTTTATGGTTAAGAAATATATTATGTGATCCTAAATTGTTTTTGTCAAACTTTCCAGCAAAAATCCTAAAATTTTATGAATTTTTATAAATCATTTATATTTAAAATATAAGTACTATTATGAAAAAACTATATCCTATGTATTTCAATGAGTAAGACATTTTTTTCTTGAGATGTCAATTTTAATGTTTTATTATTGGTGTTGTTACTCATTTTTGTTTGAAAAACTTTCAATCATCTCTGAACTAAGTGCAACTTTGATGATACGAGAAAAGTGAATGCATTATTATTTGTTTGATCAAGTTATTTGTCTTATCTTAACTATTCTAATTTAATTACTACTTGAATGTCATTTTCAGTAACGAAGGCAACCAAATAAAATTATGTAGTAAATAGAAGATAAATTTTTTGTAGACAACATAGTGATTTATATTGAATAATAAATAGCTGAAAATTTTATTCAATCATCAATGAATTGAAGTATTTAACAAAGAGTGAAGCTTTAAATGAATGTACATTTTTCTTTAACGTCTTTAATTGTTAACTATTATTATTATTTAGAATTAATATATTATTTTAAAAATTTAAAACAATTATATATAATTTTTGTTACTCAATTAATTTTATTTACTAATTATAATTAAGTATTGTTGCCCCTCCTAAATTTTACATCAAGATCCACCACATGATGTAAATCATGTATGTATGCATGTAAGTCTCATTTTAGTTATGATTGAATTTAGCTTGTGAGACTTCCATTAGGGTTCATCTTTGCCTAGACTCTTTCTAAGCGAACATCTTAAGACCTAATAAAGATATAAAATACTTAGTCTCTAGATCTTCTTGAATGCTTTATCTTGTGTGGACTTGAATCTTGACTTTATTGTTGACTTTGTTGTTTGTTGATTTGTTCATCCCTTCAAGCTTGTCCTTGATCATTAATCTTTGTTGTTCATCTTTGTCTTTATCAACCTCTCTCTATTATCAACTTTTGTCTTCCTCAAATTTATATGATGCATGCTTGCATACACAATCTACTCATTCATACTTGCATTAAGTTGATTCAAATAATTTATCGGCTCATGAGTTGGTATAGACCAACTTACACCCTAATTGATTCACTTTGACATTCTTAGTTTAAATAAAAAGATGTTGATAGTTTAACTATTTAAGCATCCTAAATATGTCAAATAATTCATGTAAATAATGAAATTTTATTAAGTATTGAATTTAGTGATCATATTTGCTATATTTAAAACAATATGTGTTGACGTGTTGTTTAAAAAATATATAAATTTTATAATGCTCCCAGAAGTGCGCACATATATATTGTGTTTGTTATATACAGGTTGAATTGAAATGAGTTTGAATCATTTTATCATGATATACTAAGTGACAAAGATCCTATGCCCTTAAAAGAGTCAGTCTCACATCTCTAACCAAAATAATTTAAAATAGTCATTTATGTTTGATAGATCCAATACATGGGTACAGAAAACTTCTTCCTATATTCAGTTTGATAGATCCAATACCCCACACGTGTACATATTCCCTCAAATGTTGCAATCAGGTTAGCTTAATGTAGTTGAAAGGAGAAAAATGTCTAAACAAATTAAAATGGAATTATTTAGATCGGTTTGAGCTAGTCAATTTGAAGACACCAAATTCCAACTAAACCAACTTGAACACTAACGTGCTACGATAGGCGCTCATCAACTTGTCTGATTATTATTTTAAGCTTGTGAGTTAAATTTTAAAAGGAAAAAAAATGTAATTCTTAAGAATTGTCTTATAAGTATATTTTATGATATTCAATTTCGTTTATTTTCATTTTTTTTTTTACAAAATTCAAATTGCAAACAAATCTTATAAGAAAAACTAGAAATCTCAACTATAAATTATATTAAATGAATATTATATTTAATTTGACAAATAAATAGCATCAGCTTTGATATTAAAGTTATCATGTAAAACGATATTTATTATATATAACTAGTGTATAGATCAATGGACACAAAGCCGACCAAAAAATATGCAACTTTTAATTTTGTATAATTATTTTGTGTATTTTATATTATAATTATTATTTTTTTATTTGATATATTTTAAATTATTTTTTTATTATAATGTCTTGTTAAAGGTGAGAGGATAGTTTCAACTTGTAATTTAATGTTTTGTGATGATTACCTATGATTATATAATTTTTTGTAGAGATTAAAAAATATTTAAAACAAAATAGGAAAATCAAAATTACACGATGATTATAGTTGTACCATGTTTTATTTTTATACATAGTAGAGAAAGATTTGTGTAAAAACATATATGTAGAGACAACCAATACATTTTTTGACAAAACATTAAAATTTTAATTTTAATTAAGGTTTAGTAATAAATAACACAAAAATCATAAATATACATATTTTTATCCTCAAATATGATGTTTTGTATACATATTCACATGAAATTTTCTCTATACATAATAGATAATGGTAGGATATTTTATTAATCCCAACTCCAAAAGAAGAATATTAACACAAACACACTGATAAATTGTTAATTATTTTCAAATATAAGAGAGGATAAGACAACTAGTGAAATTAATATCATTACGGAGTTCAATCCACGTTTAATTGTGAACTTTGTCAAAATTGTGAATTTGTAATCATCATTCACATTCACTTAACCTTTTGTCTTTTAAGTTTTATGTTTACATTTTTGCTTGATTGTAATTGACATTTATTTATTAATACACTTTGCTTAGCAAAAAAATCAAAGTGGAACAAAGTGATTAGTTTATTTTGAGAGAATAATCATGTATTTCGAAAGTGATTAATTTCTTACCTTTTCGGTAATGAAATTCTTTTGATAGTATAAAAATGAAACAAAGCAGGAAAAATACAAATATAAAAATGAGAAAATTATCATGTGGCAAAAGGTTGATAGGATTTTACATTTTTGGAATCCCAAAATTGAATACAAATCTTCTATACTCAATATTTTATATTATTATATTTGTCACAATTCACTAATAATAAATGGATACCTCATTAAATATTTAAATAACTAACTTTTAATGAGACGAGTATTTCTTATGGAAGAACATAAATAATGTCATAGGATAGTAAATATAGAAGATTTCTATTCTTGACCAAACATGATTTGCTATGTTTTGGTTTTACCTGATCTGGTCGATAGCCAGAACCAAACCAATCACATTAAGTAAGTTCAAATAATTTCTCAAACTCATGGGTTGGCATAAACCAACTTAAACCCCTAATTGATTCACTCTACCATTTTTAGTTTAAATAAATAGATGTTGATAGTTTAACCATTTTAGCATCACAAAATATGTCAAATAATTCATATAAATAATGAAACCCAAGTTCATTTAAATTTTCTATTTTTAAGAGCAAAGTTATTTGTGCTTGAAGAAAGATCCATTATCCTAAATCTTATCCCACTTGGAAAATGTGACGGATAGAATGAGACAATATATCTCTCTTGTCTAAGAAGAGCTAATTTTCTGGTTAATTATGGAATATTAGTCTAGGATCCTAAAGAACGTCTTGGTAGTTTCCACACTAATAATAAACTATAGTTGAGGTCCCGTAGGCTAGCTTCCAGCTGAGCCACGTTCGAGTCAATTTGTGAGCCACGCTCTCTTGTTTTTGCCATCTGTAGACAAGCAAACCGACGTGAGCCAATGACGTTTGAGACCTAAATATGTTTGACGTGGGACCTAAATATCCACCATAATTCTTGCCTTCCCCATAACCAATTAGGTGTATAAGTATACAGCTCCATCAATGTTCCACCTATCAAATTTAAGCCACATTGCTCACACAGTTTTTTAGAGAAATATAGAAACATATAACATAGTTAATTGTAATATCAATTCACCTATGGCTGCTACATCAAATGCTATGCAATCTATCCTATCAACATCAAGCCCCGTGACTCGCGTTTCTAGCACGTCCAGAGGCAACCAGTTTTGCACTCCTGCTATGTACATTTCAAGCCTGAGAAATCATTCTAGCTTGAGAGTTCGATCCATGGCCGAGGTTTATAGTGATGTTTTCATGGTCTAATGTTATTTAGTCTGATTTTTCATAGGGTTTGTGAACAAGCATATGCATGTTGTAACTATAATTTTTTTATTGCAGAAAGAGCAGAAGGAGAAGCCAGCAACTCGAGTTACACCACCAACACTTCCAAAAATTCCACCACAATCAGTCTCCACTAGCTCGCCAAAGGTGAGCGGATAGTAATTGTTATATAAATAATCATAGAAATACTCAAAGTGAGAAAATTGTGAGAACTGGCTCTTACAACAAATCATAGAGGATAAATGATTAAAAACTAATTATTAATTATATGATAGTCATGTGCATGTATCTTTTAATTTTAACCGTTCAATCAAGATATAATGATATGTATAAGTTTCTCATTTCTCGTACGTATTGTTCTCACCTAAGTAGTTTCCTATGATCATAACTCATAAGTGTACAAATATTTATATAGGGTAATCACTATATTATTCACTATTCATTTGTAATATCTTTTTAAAAAAAATTAATGATTATTAAGTATGAATGATAATAATATATATAATTTATTCCCTTTTATTACATTATTTTTTTTCATATTTATGATATGATCATTGTAATGATGTAATTTGTCTATTTTGTCCCTGGTATAAGATCTTAAGTTACATACATGAATTATAAGTAAATATGTTCAAAGTTCAAACTCTCTCAAGTGTACTCACTCTCTCCCCTTCCACTGGAAAAAAGTGAACTTAAAAAATTTGTCAAATTTTCATAAGGTTTTGGAACGAGCATATGCATGTTGTAACTACATAAATATATTTTTGATTCTAGGAAGAGGAGAAGGAGCAGCCACCAACTCCAGTTACACCACCACCACTTCAACCACCACTTCCACAATTTCCGCCGCTACTAGCCTCCACTCGCTCACGAAAGGTGAGCTCTGTATTAATTTTTAACATATAATATGATAATATCTCATAAGCGTACAAAATACAAATATTTAAAGTGAGATCACTGCATTGTACATATAATTTTTAAGTGGATATTTAAATCACTCCTATACTATTACCAAGTCCTATACTATCATCAAGTAGGACATGAATAGGGATATGTGATCCTATTCATATAAATTATGAGTGATTTGTCTAAGGGCAGAAAAATAGATAAATGGTTTATATAATTTCACCAAAACGCAGTAACTGTTATCGTAATTACTCTTGATCATCAATCTCACCTCTTACTATTAACATGAATAATTGCAGCTAAGCACAAGGTTCATGGATGTGATGGCTTTCGATGGACCTGCACCAGAGAGGATCAATGGAAGACTGGCCATGATCGGGTTTATATCTGCTATAGCAGTAGAGCTAGCAAAAGGTCAGGGTCTGTTTGAACAGATATCTAATGGTGGCATAGCATGGTTCTGGGGAACTAGTGTGGTGATTTCCATTGCTTCTCTGATTCCACTTTTAAGAGGGGTTAGTGTGGAATCCACATCAGGAAGGATCATGACCTCTGATGCAGAGCTTTGGAATGGGAGATTTGCCATGTTGGGTATAGTTGCTCTTGCCTTTACAGAGTATATTAAGGGAGGCCCCCTTGTTTAATGTAATGATATGGTGACCTAAATATCCACCACCCTAGTTTAGTTGCTCTTGCCTTTACAGACTCTGTGATGAGAAAGTGAAAATACTAATGTAAAAAAATAAGTTTGATATCCAATAATGACATAATGTGAAATAGTTTTTATGTTGGGTCCTCAGATCTGCAATATAATTGACAGTGGGGAACATTTTACACATTAAAAGGAAAAAAAGGAAAGAAAATAAAAAATAGGTCAAAATTGATAATTAATTACTAACACATTTAATTTAATTTGGTTGATCTAGATTTTTCATGCAGTAATACATGTGTGATATGATTCTTGAGTTTTCTTTCTTTTTCTTTCCAAAATATAACTTCTAAATGGATACATAATTTGCAAGCTTAAAGTACTTAATTTTAATATGTGATTCGTGGCAACAACAAACTAATAAATTAGGTTCGGATGACTAAACATCAATTTTTATGTTTCCTTAAACTAAACAAAATCACTATACTTTACCTAACCTAAAAAATGATTGTAAACTCCAAATTATGAGAGGATTCTATCTCATAATAATTCATATTTACTCTACCCTTAAAAGCTTTCACCTTTCTAACATTAAAGGTATCTATGTGCATTTGATACTATAATTGTTCATAATCTCCAATACAACGTAATGAATGTGTTAGGGAATAGGACAATCTAAGAAAAACTCTGCCAAATATCTACCAGCAATTACAATAACAAATATCTTCATTCTTTTTTTGGTCTCACACATTATTTTATAATTTATTACAACTCTCCATTAAATAAGAACATCTCTACATTTTCTTCATAATAGCAAACATAATTCTTATGTTTATATGGATCTCACAACCTACCAATAGATAAAAATATTCTTATTATGTTAAGAACAACTTTAAGAATAATCACTTGCTCAAAGATATAGATTAAAGTGTGACAATGTTAGTGTTAGGTTGTTGCCTTGAAGCCACATGTTGGCACACACAAGTTTAAAAGAGCAAGGATTTGGAAGCTTAAATTTGTCCGACCCTAAAAAAACTCAAAAATATCTTTTCAAAAAGCATTAAATTAAATAACTAAAAACAAAAATAACAAATACTTGTTGAAAAAAAAAATTATATCCAAATTCAAATGTCTCACTCTTTAGAAAAACGATTTTAAAGGAGCATTTAGCTCAATAATCATGGGATGTCATTTCAAATGATCTCTCCCGAATTTTCATTTTCTTTTTAAATAATAATTTTTAAAAACGGAATAATAAATAATTATTACCTCAATTATAGTGAGATACCATTTTAGATGGATTCTCCCTATTTCTTTTTTCTTTTTAAATAAAAAGGGCTTTTAAGTACTTCCATAAGTACCTATTACCACAATAATGTAGGGATTTCATTTCAAAATAAAATGTGCTAGTTTTCGTTTTTAAGTAAAATAAAAACGACAATCTACTCATTGTTTTTGCAGCTCTATAAAAGTCAAATAAATATTTTTATCCATTTTTGGGTAATGCAATAGTTTTTGATATTTTATATAGTCGATAATTGAGTTCTGCTCAATGAGATTGTTTCAACCACTTTATTTTGTATAAAGTCAAATAATTATTTTTTACTAATTTATGGATATTAGAATAGTTTTTTAAGGTTCATAGAAATTATTAAGTTATTTTTATCGCGAAAACCATTTTTACATGTCATGAAACCAATTTTTATATCAAGTTTGAATATTTGAATGTGAAACATAAGAGCAATTAATTATCCAATTTAATTCCAAATTTTCGAATTTCTTATAGTAGACTATGATGTGAACCTTTTTTGGAAGGTTCTTTGTTTTGCGATTGTTCTTGGATGGTGTATCACCTTTGGCTGAGATTGTTTGAACTATGGCCTAAGCTAACTTTATTTTGGTCGAGACAAATTGTAGGAAAAGGCTAGGCCCAAACAAATGGCTCTTTGACTAAGCCCATTTGTGTGTGGGGCTGTTTGGCCTAGTCAGGATGCAGTCCAGGCCTAGGTTGGCTGGTCTGACTGTGTCTGGGTGTTCCTGGCCCAGTCTGTGTGAGTCCGACTGAGACTGGCTGCGTGTGTCCTGGTTTGACTAATTCTGATTGTGTCTGAGGGATCCTGGCTAGGTCTGGCCGAGTTTGGTTGGGTCAGAATTCATTTTGACTGAGCCAACTTTTGTTTATGCTAATTTTATGTGGGCAGCGTAAATATATATGTAAGGATAATAGAAATGGAGAAGATTGAAAGGTGATGGTGCCACAAACAAGTGAGTTGTTTGATAAGCCAAGTGATAATCGCCACAAGGAAGGATCCTTGATAAGATTAATAATTCTTGGTTCAGCCAAGTATGGTTTTAGGAGCCTTTGCTTAACTAAAGGATATCAATTCCAAAACAAAATCAACTTTTTTTATTCCATAAGCAAACACACATACATATAGTGGTTTGTCTAGCCAAACTTGGCCCCTAAGAAAAGAAAGACAATTAAACACATTAAAAGCCTAATTTATGATTATCCAACATTGGATACCATTGAGCTATGAACTTACACAACTACAAGGCTATGTTCATTATATTCACGGTTAGGGTACTTTAGAGAAATTATGCACATGCTTATTTGTCTAGATTATTAAGTTAAAGACAAAAATAATGATGAGTAGCGTATGATTCTTCTTCAACTTGATTCTTCCTTGTATAACTCCATGACACAGTTGTCTTCTATGAGATGTGAAGAGCTTTGGATTCCCTAGAACATTGACTCCTCATGGTTATGAGGATTAATCTCATTAAGCACATGTCTATTTCATGACATAACTCACCCATAAGGTCTTCCTTGTCTAGCATAATTTGTTGTCACATTGGATTCCTTTGTTGAATGGTTCTCCACGGCCAAGAATTATAGAAAATAAGCACCACAACAGGTTCATGACAAATAGTTGTTATTGACTTGCATTGGATTCCAAGTAAGGAAGAAATTCCCATGGCTTAGGCCATGGCTGGGTGCCAATGGGTAGCACATTGAAGTATAGTCCTCCAACAGCTTGGACAAGCCTATTAATAATCTTGACCGGGCTTTAAAACACGGTAGCCATAACTTATCCTTCATGCCTCCATTAATGGTGGGAGTTACACATTAATGACATTTTGACTCATGCAACTATTTGGCTCATTATTTGAATTTGAAGTAAATAATAAGCAAATAAGTAATATAAATCAGAAATGTAAATGGGTGCCAAATATGCCCATGGGCCCCACTTACTTTATTGAACTCAAAGTTGGTCAATTATGGTCCAACTGGCCAGATCATGCGCCCAACAGGTCACTTGGTGCTTGGTCATGCCCAACTGTCCTATGTGCCATGCCCACGCCTAACTAGCCTATGTGCCATGCCAAATATGCCCATGGGCCCCACTTACACTTTTTTATATTACATTCTCTAATTTAGAATTTGGGATTCTCTTCTACATCATGAGTGAGTAATTCCCTTTGTTTCTAGAATTGGGGCTATGCCCTTTTACATTCAATAAATACTTGTTCTTACTTCTATTTCATTGAGTGTTGTGATTTGAAAAATTAAACTGAGTTTTATTCGTGTGAGTTGTCTGACCAAAAAATTACACCTCTTAGATACATTGGGGAAGGACCGAGAGGTGAACCCAACTATCCGACCATTCATTTATTCAAACTAGAATCCTAATGCACGAGAGTAGTATTAGGATTCTCGGGGGTTTCTAGAATTCACCTTGGGTTGCTACAAAGCAATTGGATAGAAAGATCCAAGTAAAAGATTTGATTGATAATCGTACCATGAGAGTAGGTGCGACTTCAATTGAGTACACGTGTCAGAGCTCGAGAGAGGATGACACATATTGAAGAGGAATTCACCCTTACAACTTAAAGTTCATTAAAAGGAGCAAAACAAGGATTTGCGAGTGTAAAGGCGGTAACCCTTATCCTGGGAACTCTTCCTAAATTAGATTTCAATCCCTTTTGATTATTTTCATAATTACTCTTGGAAGTTGTTCTAAATTCAGTTTTATTCCTTATTTGAGTTAAATATAAATTAATTGTTATAATTAAAGGAGTTTTCCAGTCCTCGTGGAATTGATATTTTGTTACTTGACGACATAATCAGTCACTTGCGATTTTCCCTATCAAGTTTTAGGCGCCGCTGTCGGGGACTGTGTCAAAATTTCTTTAATTCTCAATTAATTCATTACTTTACTCTAGTGTATTACAGGTTTTCATTTTTCTTGGTACCTCTACAGGTTGCACATTTGGTTTATGCAAAGTTCAAATTACTATTCAGAGCTATAAATGACTTTTCGTAGAAGAAGAAGACAACAAAGATAAAGAGCAAGAGAATGACGTGCGCGTGTACAAACAATGGCTGAACGAGATGAAAAACCATTTCGCGACTAGCAGCCCCTAATGCTCGTAGTTCACGTCCTGGAATAATTCGCCCAGCTATTGAGGCAGAGAACTTTTCTTTGCCATCTGCTCTGATCCAAATGGTGATGCAAAACCAATTTGGAGGTAGAGCTCATGAAGATCCTAATGTACATATTTATCAGTTCTTGGAATTCTGTGAGACAGTGAGGATACATGGGCCTTATGAAGATGCTATTCATCTCCGCATGTTTCCATATTCCCTAAGAGACAGAGCTAAGATGTGGCTAAGGAATCAAAATGCGGAAATTCAAGCAACATGGCGAACTTTGGAGGAGGCATTTCTCAACAAATACTTTGCTCCTTCCAAAATTGTGCACTATATGCACCCCATCCAGAACTTCAATTAAAAGGATGGGGAGTCAATTGCTGAAGCTTGGGAAAGATTAAATGAGTTGATTGAAGCTTGCCCTCATTATGGTATTCCATCTTGGATGTTGGTTCAGAACTTCTACAGTGGGCTAGACTTTCCATCACAACAACTATTGGACTCTTCAGCAGGTGGTGCCTTTATGTGCAAAGGAATTGATGTTGCTTCAAATATCATAGAGAATTTAGTTTCTAATCATCACCAATGGGCGAATGAGAGGAGACAGCATCCAAGAAGAGACTCTGGTGCATAATATTCAGGCAATCAGATGGAGAATGTAATTTCCACGCTGGAGAACCTTTCTAAAAGGTTTGGAAAGCTAGAAATGTATCATGCTAATTCTATTGGGTCTACTGCAACATGTGTGGGGTGTGGAGCAAAAAGACATGAGTGGTCTGAATGCAAACACTTCACTGAACCTGAACATGGAGCATTGACTAATGAACAACCTGAATCATGCAACTGTTATGACTACAAGGAGAGGAGCGGACAACAATTCAACCCACCATACAGGCAGAACAATCCCAACCTTTCTTGGAGGAGCAACAACACTCTGAATAATCAATACCAGGATGGACCAGGTAACAGGAAACCTCCAACAAGGTTTCCATAGGTACAATCTTCTCCTATTGATCCTACTCTTAAAACATTAATGGAAAGTCAGGAAAAATTGTTTGCTAACCAAAATAAATTTCATGAAGATCAAGTCATTATTAATAAAAAAAATTCAAACATGCTCAATGACTTGAATTCTAAAATAGAAAACCTGACCATTCATAGTAAAATGCTGGAAACACAAATTGTCCAACAATCTAGTAATCCTAATAGACAAATAGGGATGTTTCCAGGACAACCATAAAAAAATCCAAATAATGAACATTGTAAAGCTGTCAAATTAAGGAGTGGAAAGGAACTAAGTGATATTCCTCAAATTAGGAAAAATGCACAAGTGGAAGAGGAACATACTGAGATACAACCCCCGAAGGGGAGCGAAATTTTGAAAAGATGTCTAAGTATGTAGCTCCACCACCATATGTCCCACCAGTTCCTTTTCCCCAAAGATTAGCAAAGGCAAAATTAGAAAAGAAATTTGGAAATTTTTTGGATATTCTTAAGAAATTAGAAACCCACTACTATATCACTTCAATTACCAGACAGGTCAATTAAATTCCCCATAGGCATCTTGGAGGATGTCCCTATCAAAGTTGAGAAGTTTTTCATTCCAGTAGATTTTGTAATACTAGAGATGGAAGAGGATTCACAAATCCCAATCATATTAGGTAGACCCTTTTTGGCTATTGTTGGTGCTACAATTGATGTAAAGAATAGAAATTTTCCCTAAGCATATGGGATGAAAAAGTTGAATTTGATATTGCTAAATCTATTAAACAACCCTCTCTTGATGATTCATGTTTCAGGATTGATATGTTGAACCAAGTTGTGAAAGAAGAAGCAACTAGAATGCAATCTAAGAATCCCTTAGAGAGATGCATAGTAGATGGTGACACTTCAAACGTTTATGAGGAAGTGGTTGAGGTTATTGAATTTCTGAATGCAAGCCCAACACTTCCTCACAACCCGCAAGATGAGACCTTGAAGGTAATGCCCAAATTTGAAGATTGGGAGGATGGGAAAACACCTAAAATTGAATTAAAAACACTCCCCTCCACCCCTAGGTATGAATTTCTTGGACCTAATTCATCTTATCCAGTTGTTGTTAATGCTAAGTTAAATAAATTTGAAATTGAAAAATTGCTAAAGCTCATTAGAATGCACAAGAAGGTAATAAGATACACATTGGATGATATAAAAGGTATATACCCTTCTTTTTGCATGCATAGAATTTTCATGGAACCTAACCATAAAACTTCAATTGAAAACTAGAGGAGACTAAATCCTAATATGAATGAAGTGGTTAGGAAAGAAGTGTTGAAACTTTTAGATGTTGGGATAATATATCCTATATCTGACAATGAATGAGCGAGCCTAGTTCATGTGGTTCCTAAAAAGGGAGGATTGACTGTTATGAAAAATGAGAAAAATGAATTAATACCAACTAGAACAGTCGCAGGTTGGAGAATGTTCATTGATTATAGAAAATTAAATACAACCACTAGAAAATATCACTTCCCTCTCTCATTCATTGATCAAATTCTTGAAAGGCTTGCTACACATTAATATTTCTACTATTTAGATGGATACTCGGGATTTCATCAAATCCCCATTCATCCTGAAGACCCACAAAAAACTACTTTCACATGTCCTTGTGGCACTTTTGCCTATATGAGAATGCCATTTGGGCTCTATAATGCCCCAACCACTTTTCAAAGATGCATGACTGCAATATTTTCTGATTTTATAGAAAACATAATGGAAGTTTTTATGGATGATTTTTCTGTTTATGGACTTTCATTTGATGACTGCTTAACAAATTTGACAAAAATATTGCAGAGATGTGAGGAAGTGAATCTTTACTTAAATTGGAAAAAATGTCACTTCATGGTGCGCGAAGGTATTATGTTGGGGCATTTAATTTCAGTAAAAGGGATAGAGGTGGACAAGGAAAAAATTATAGTGATAGAAAATATGTCACCACCAATTAACATAAAAGGTGTTAGGAGTTTCTTAGTCCATATGGGATTTTACTGCAGATTCATAACATATTTTTCAAAAATTGTGAAACCCCTTTCTAACCTTTTAATGAAAGATATTGCATTTGATTTTAGTGCTGCTTGTCTAGAATCGCTTTGCAGGGTGAAGGAGACATTGGTCACTCCACCAATATTACAATCACCAGACTGGAATCTTCCCTTTGAAGTGATGTGTGATGCTAGTGACTATGCTGTGGGAGCAGTGTTGGGCCAAAAGAAGGACAAGAAGATGCATGCAATATACTATGCTAGCGAAACACTTGATAGAACTCAAGTCAACTATGCCACCATTGAGAAGGAGCTACTAGTTGTTGTGTTTGCCTTCGAAAATTTAGGTCCTACCTAGTAGGTTCTTAAGTTATAGTCCATACTGATCACTTAGCCCCGAGATACTTGATGAGTAAGAAAGAAGCCAAGCGACATCTCATCCGATGGATTCTCCTTCTGCAAGAATTTGATCTGGAGATTGTTGATAGAAAGAGAACAGATAATCCAGTTGCAGATCACTTATCTTAGCTTGAACTTCCAAGTGGAGAGGAGGAGGACATACCTACTGATGATTCCTTTCCTGATGAGCAACTCCTCCTCCTTGACACTGTAGAGGTACCTTGGTATGCTGACTTTGTAAACTATTTGGTCAGCAAAATTCTTCCACCTGAAATGACACCGCAAAAAAAAAAAAGAAATTCTTGTCAGATCTAAAGAAGTATATTTGGGATGATCCTTACCTCTATCAACTCTGTGTTGATGATATTTACAAAAGATGTGTTCTAGAAGAAGAAGTGTCAAAGATCCTGAGTTGTTGCCACTCTGCCTCTTATGGAGGCCATGCTAGTACTTCAAAAACAATAACAAAGGTATTCCAATGTGGTTTCTTTTGGCCACACATATTCAGAGATGCAAGGAATTTTGTTCTCACATCTGATTCTTGCCAAAGGGTGGGGAACATATCAAAAAGGCATGAAATGCCAATGAACCCCATCCTAGGGGTGGAGTATTTGATGTATGGGGAGTTGACTATATGGGATTTTTCCTACTTTAAACAACAACAAATATATCTTGGTGGCAGTCGATTATGTTTCTAAGTGGGTGGAGGCAATTTCATCTCCACACAATGATGCTAAAGCAGTCATCAAACTATTTACCAAGATCATATTTCCAAGGTTTGGGGTCCCGAGGCTGGTTATTAGTGACGAGGCTCGCACTTCATTGAAAGACATTTTGAAAACCTCTTGAAAAAGTATGGTGTTTTTCATCGAGTTGGTACCCCTTACCACCCTCAAAAAAGTGGTCAAGTGGAAGTATCAAATCATGATATTAAGAGCATATTAGAGAAGACAATGTCTAGGAGGAGGAAAGATTGGTCCTCAAACCTTGATGATGTTTTATGGGGTTACCGTACTGCATATAAAACACCTATTGGTATGTCACCATTCAGGTTGATTTATGGTAAGCCTTGCCACCTTCTAGTGGAACTAGAGCATAAGGTGTATTGGTCAGTCAAATTGCTAAACTTTGATCTAAAAGTTGCTGGAGAAAAGTGGAAATTCTAACTGCAAGAGTTGGAAGACTGCGGTTGGATGCTTATGAGAATGCTTGTACTTACAAAGAAAGAACAAAATGATGGCATGACAAACACATACTCCACAGAGAATTCCAATTAGGGGAACTAGTTCTCTTATTCAACTCTAGATTGAGGCTCTTTCCAGGGAAGCTAAAGTCTAGATGGTCAGGTCCGTTCAGAGTCACCAAGGTTTACCCTTATGGAACAATTGAGATATGGAATGAGGAAAGGGGGAACTTCAAGGTGAATGGTCAACGTTTGAAGCATTATCTAGCAGATGAGCTATTAGAGGAACAAACAAACATAGCCCTCTTGGATCCTACAGGAGCTACAAAGATCAACCGTCAAGCTAATGACGTTAAACAATCGTTTGTGGGAGGCAACCCATGCTAGAGGTACATTTTTAAATTCATTAATTTTAGTGTGTTAGTGTCGGCTTTAGTGCCTCCCTGAGTTTGGAGCCATGATGTATATAGTGTCGGCCACAAAACAAACTTTGTTGCTGTCTAGGATATTTGTACCTAGTCCATCTATGACATATGGTCATTAGGGACATTTTTCTCTTCTTTTGCAGGTACTTCCACTACACCTAATGAAGCCAACCACTTAAAATTGGCACATGAGTTAAGGACACTTCATACCTAACCCATGAGTTTTCTTTTTCTTTCTTTTATTATTTAGATTTTAACATTGGGGGCAATGTAAATTTTTAAGCTGGAGGGGGTTTAGCATTTAGATAGTTCATTCATTTAATGTATACAATATAGATTTTAAAATTTTCAGGTTGAACATTCATATTATCATATGTCTCATATATTATCTATCCCCTAGTTTGTTCCATGTGTTGTCTATTTGCTTTAAATGAAAAAGGATGCATGAATGATGATTGTTGATCTATGGCCCTTATTAAAGAAAAAATTGTTGATAGAATAATAACATGAAAGATATTAGATTTGACAATTGTGAATTAAATTTGGTTAAATAAAGGTCTTTGTTTCATAATTTTTGCTGAATGTACCAAATGTGAGAATCTTGAGCGAAACACAATAAGGGTTCTGAATTAAATTGACAATTACATAAAACCCGTTTTTTTCTTCTTTCATGAGTGCATAATTTTCTATGATTGTATATTCTAGAACTTTATTTGTGACCGTTTCAAGATTGAAGTCTGTCTGTATACATTAAAATGATAGAGACAATTAGGAATTTTTGTTTTGACCTTCAACTGCTTACTATAAATATCGAAAACTCATTAGTTGTCGACTTTTGAGCCTGAACTTTAATGATTTTTCATAGCTACTCAAATTGGGGTTTGGGGTAATTTATGATGTTTGGTTGAAGCAATGAAAAAAGTAAAAATGTCATGTGTGATGAAAGAATCCATAAAAAGGTGAAGAAGAAAATAAATAAATAAATTTCATCCATTCTCTTTTAGAAAATCTCAACCAAAAGAAAAAAAGGAAAAAAGAAGAAATACAAAGTATACTAAAAGAGAAGGGACTGAAAAAAAAAAGTGTGTTGTAAGGTGAAATGTTGATCGAAAAAGGTCTTATGATAAAGTAAGGCATATAAAGATAATCTCAGTGCTTCAATCAGATGTCTAAAAGGTTTTAGTATTTTGGGTAACATTTGTAAGCCTTTTGAATTATCCTTTCTTTGACTATTCCACCTTAAATCATTCACCTTGGCCCCATTACAATCATTTAAAGACCTCTTGATTTTTGCATGCATTCAAATACACCCAGTGGCGATTTTGTCTATAATCAAGCCTATGGTAATTTACTTTGATGAATGTTTTTGAGTGAAACACTATGACCCTTAAACACGTGAGAGTGATGAGAGAAGAGTGACCCTAATTCATGCAATTGTTATGACTTAAGGACTTAGCTTGAATTAAATTTTTTTATGATTGTCTTGTCTTGATGTCTAGATTGTTTCAAAATAAACATGAGATTGCTTGTTATTTTGGGGTCATAGTTTCTATATCATCATTCATGATTGTGAAAGTTAGACATAATACTTGCTGGAGGACAAGCAAGAGATAAGCTTGAGGGGATTTGATAAGTGTGAAATTATACTACATTTGCATTGCATTTAACTTGCATTTTAGGTCATAATTAGGACTGTAGGATTGTTTTTAGCTTTTATTTCTCTTTGTTTGGGTTGAACGCGTGTTTTTAGCTATGTTATGCAGTTTGGATGGAGTAAAGCAAAAAAGAGTAGAGATTGGAGTGCAAGAAGATTGAAATCAGTGTTGAGGCTATGCGAAGAACAATTGAAGGACCAAAAGAAGTCATAGATGTTATATTATATTCCTATTTTTTAGATTTGTTTTGTTGGGCTTAGCCCAATATTTTGTAATTAGGATAAATAAGGGTTCTCCCTCAAGGATTTTACACTTTTTTTATATTACAATTTTCTAATTTAGAATTGGAGATTCTCTTCTACATCATGAGTGAGTAATTCCCTTTGTTTCTAGGAATGGGGCTATGCCCTTTTAGATTCAATAAATACTTATTCTTACTGCTATTTCATTGAGTGTTGTGATTTGAATAATTAAACTGGATTTTATTAGTGAGTTGTCTGGTCAACAAATTACACCTCTTAGATACATTAGGGAAGGAACGACAGGTGAACCCAACTATCCGACCATTCATTTATTCAAACTAGAATCTTAATTCACGAGAGTAGTATTAGGATTATCAGGGGTTTCTGGAATTTACCTTGGGTTGCTACGAAGCGATTGGATAGAAAGACCCAAGTAAAGGATTTGATTGATAATCATACCATGAGAGTAGGTGCAACTTCAATTGAGTACACGTTCCAGAGCTCGAGAGAGGATGACACATATCGAAGAGGAATTCACCCTTACAACTTAAAGTTCATGAAAAGGAGCAAAACAAGAATTTGTGAGTGTAAAGGCGGTAACCCTTATCCTGGGAACTCTTCCTAAATTAGATTTCAACCCCTTTTGATTATTTTCATAATTATTCTTGGCAATTGTTCTAAATTCAATTTTATTCATAATTAATTGTTATAATTAAAGGAGTTTTGCAGTCCTCGTGGGATCGATATTTTATTACTTAACGATTTAATCGTGCACTTGCGATTTTCCATATAAAAAATCTATCATTTTCCAATCATTATCGTCATCTTTCCTCAACATCCACTTAGTTGCCAGGACATGTGGAAGGAAATCACTAGTTCCACTACTTTAGTCATTCCATGCAACCATCAGTCAATTATACAACCGTTGGACACATGGATGTGAACCCTTTTGGGAAAGGTTCTTTGCATGATTTATCTTGGTTGGTGTTTAACCAAGCTCATAGTTGGATTGAGATTTTGGTTATGAGTAAGCAACGAGATGATATAAGTAAGATAAAAAAATATGAAGTAGACTTGAGGTGATAGGCGCTATATAAGTGCCAAAAATGCCTATATTTCATACAGTTTTTATGGCGTTTATCATTGGCAAAATTGAGAAAACCAACTTAATTAAACACTTTTTGGATAAAATATCACAATCTTGTATATATGCTTTGTGTATTTCTTTTTTATTTCATTTTGTAGTATTTAGGTGGAAAAGAGAAGAAATAATTAAGTTGAAGCAAAGTGCTCAAAATATGCCAAAATGATCCATACATAACATGGTTAAGCTTGACGTGGCAAGCTATGTGCTTAGCCTTAAGCATGGATCAACAAAATTTGGCCTATGTGGAAAGTATGGAGTCAACATGAAGCTCCTTACTAAGCAGCTTAGCTTGAACCAAACCCACGCCTAGCTGACCTAGACACCAACCTGGCACGGTCAGACTCAACCTGGCACAGTCAGAACACAAGTCTGGCACAAGCCAACCTGCTCAAGCAGACAGCTTAGCGGAGCACCTTGACCGCCCATCTTGGAACCACACACCTGGCCAGATCAGCAAGCACCAAGCCACATCACTATCAGCACGGTCAAAGATGCTCAAGCAGACAGCTTAGCGGTGCCACATAGGAGTTTGGCAGTGTGCACTTAGCAAGTTGGTCAAGTTGACTTACCCACCAAGCAAGCATGACATCACTCCAAGTAGCCTCCATAGGCTTTTTAGAGGTAGCTCACAATAGCTAGGCAAGTAGCTTATAATAGCTTGGGTGACTCAGCCCCAAGCAGGTGACTAAGCTGCTTGGCTAAGTGACGAAACCCATGTTGAAGGGCTTGGTCAACAACTTGGCGGTGGAATTGAGCAGCTTGGTGGTAGCAGAAAACTACTACAAATAGGAGGCACTTTAAGGCATTTAAACCATTCCATTTTACACATACATTCTCACATCCGAAATTGTCTCTTCTTATGCACTTTCTTCTTCGTAATTTCTTGGAGAATTTCTACTCCAAATTAGTTTAGGTAAGTTTATTTTGTAGTTTCTCATTAATTCAAGAGGAGAAGGAGTAATCAAATGAGATGTAAAAATTTATTCTTCAATCTCATTTGTGCATTGTAAAGTGTCTTAAATCCTTGGATTAAGATGGCTAATGCTCCTCAATTTTAGTTGAATTTTGGCTCATTAATATTTCTTGTAATTTCTTGTTTCATTATGTTGAATCATGTTTAAGTTTTTACTTTGGAAATTTCAATTCTTTAAAAAGTGCTTAATGTTGTTATAGCTTGATCACCTAAAACTTGATCTTAAGATCCAAACTTCTTTTAAAGTCTTGACAAATGAACTAAATAGTAGGAATACACCTCAGTTCATTTTCAAAATCAAAGCATCCATTTTAAGCAATTTGTAATCAAGGCTAATCACTATTTACAGAGCCTGAGATAAGGCGTGATAACTTATTTCGTCGAGTGGCAGTTTTCTATTGATTAGTGTATTTTGCAAGGTTTGAAAATCACTTTTTCTCACCGGGGGACATGGGAAAATTTTATGAACTGATGTTTGAAATAACCAAAGTATAACACATAACTTTCAAAAACATTTTTCATAAGAAACATGTTAAGAAATATTTCCATCATTCAAATTAACTTTCTCCTCAAGAATTTATGCATATTAGTTGTTTATGTTTATTTGTTTACTGATTAAAATTTCTTAAACAAAATTAAACCAAAAATATGTTAAAACTTTATTAGTGATACAATATGTTGATAATAATATTCTATAGGCAATTCCTTGTGGTTCGACATAACCCTATATTGTACTACAATTGAATCTTGAAAGAGATACAAATGTAAAATAATAAAGTGTTATCAAATAAATTTTATTTATTGACAAAGAAACAAACCTTGAATCAAAGTGAAATTTAATTAATAAATTGTATCTTTGTGAAAAGGAAAATATACAGTCATAATGAGTGATCTAACTACTAACTTTTATTTTCTGTCATTTATTTTCCGCAACTAACATTTACTTTATGTAATTTACTTTTTTTCACCTAATATTTATTTATTGCTTTATTCTTTATTCTTTATACCAACCCTTCTAAATACGTGCTATAATTAACTTCTAACTTTATTCTTTTTTTTCATTTTATTATTCTTTGATACCAACCTTTCATAAGAAATGGTATGTTTAACTTAATAAAATGAGACCGACTTTTATAGTATGGTTAAAAGGAACCCGAAAAGGGAGTAAATAAATAAAGTCACTAAATAAATAAATATCACTCATTATCACTTGTATTAATTTGCTAAATTCATACCATTAAACCGGTGTTGGAATTTATTCCACAAAACCGAAATGGTATGAAGTTGTTAAAAATTCAATAAAGCTAAGTTTTGGATCAAATGGAATATTCTTGAAACCATTATACCGGCATTGGAAATTCTTTCCAACAAATTCGGGATGGGGAGCAAAGAATAAACCAGTAACTAAATAAATCGATTGGAAACATGTTCTATCCCTCGACAAAGAAAACTCTCTCAACATGCCACAACACTTTGAGGTGTTGATAAGCCAAGGTGATGCTCTCCACAAGAATTTGGTTCTTGATAAGAACTTCTAATCTTGGTTCAGCCAAGAAGATTTGGAGAATACTCGCACAAGGATTCAATCCTCAATTCACAATGTGTTATGCTTATCTTAACTTATTTATTCCATTTGTAAACGACTTACATATATAGGCAAGCCAACTTGGCTCCCACGGTTGTGAAAGAAAAAAGCATTAAAAGACTAATTCATGGTGATCCAACATAGGATACCATTTGACATTAAGACTATTCCTCCACATGTTCAATTCGGGTAACATGTGTCTAAATACATTCTAGTCTAGAATTAAGGACAATAACTATAAGAAATAAATATAGGATCCTTGTTAATGCTTGTGTGTCCACGCTTTGATGACTTGATTAGCTTAGGATCCCTTTGCCTTATTGATACCATGGTTGAGCCTTGGGTAGCATAGGATTCTCTTCTTCCTTAAGTGCACAATTGCAAATTAAGTCGCATGGCGAATGAGACTTAATGCCTTCATAATACTCCACGTCAAGACTTAATGAGCTTCATAGGATTCTTGTATGCTTTGAAGACTTGGCTCTTAATTTAGCACATGGTTGAATGTTGGAGTTATTGGCTCCATAATGGTCCTCGATTGCACTTAAACTTGGCATAGGATCCTCTTTGTCCAAGGAGAGAATTCACTCGGCTGAATGATGAAGTTTAATGAGTTAAATGGCCTAGGATGTTGTTAGTGTTGAGTTGTCCAGCAAGCCAAGCTTCCAACGGCTAGAATATAGCCATAAAGCACCATCAATGCACATTTAAAGCATCCAATGTGTACTTGAAATTTTCCCTCGAGCAAATTTGCTCCAACATCTCTGAAAATGACTTAGGATGCTTCTTGATGAGTTATGCCAAGGTGAATCATGCCCCAACGGTCCAGACAAGGGGTTAAGGCACCATTAATGCTCCAATTAAGCCTTCCACGATCAATTCCTTTATTCCCACGAGAATTTCCCTTCCAACGACCATAACAGTCTTTGTTTACCTGCCAAATAACATTACACAAAGTTAGAGTACTATTGGATGATGAAAAATAAAAGTTGGTCCAAGCATTAAAGTGTCAGTTGCACTTTTAGGCTTGGTTTAAGTCCCATGAGGCATTTTTCAAACTATGCATTATTTATGGGCAAATTTATTAAACAAACACTAAAATAAATGAAACTAAATGTTGGTCAAAAATTGGCCCACACAATTATTAATAAATAAAAAATGTCCCATGCCAAACATGTTGATTAGGCCTAACTCGATCAGGCTATGCCTAGCGCTTGATGCGGCACACTAGGCGCATGCGCCTCAGTCAAATTTCCTGGTCAGGCCAGATTGGCCCAACGCCTGGCTCAGCACTTGGTCTTCTAGGATGCTTATCTCGGTAGGAATGCCTCGGCCAGGCTTGGTGCTTGATGCACCTGACCCAGTGCCACAGTCAGAATTGTCTCGGTCAGGCTTGGTGCTTGATGCACCTAACCCCATGTCAGTGTCAGATTTAGCACCTTGGTCAAGCCCTTGGTTTGTCTCGTGTGTATGGCCTGGTCCCTCCTTGGCTCAGTCAGAACTATGGATCAAGATGCTATTGAGCATCTTTACACCCCCTTGGGCTAATTTTGGCTCACCATCATGGATCAACCCTATGAGTTTTCCAAGGTTATTTTGAGTCAATTTTGCTCGTGTCCTAGTTATAGGACCACTTATGCCTTCAAAGCCATCATAATCAAGGTTGGACTCTTTGGGTATTGCATCACACATGCCTGGCATTTAGCCATCATGACAAAAATCATTCCTTGCATTCTATGATGATTAGGCATTATTTGCTTCAACATTCTGGTCCACCTTGGAGTTTTCAGAACACGCAAATAGCCTCCAAATTCCACATATCGTGTGACTTTAGGTTTCTTTGCACAGCTGTCAGTCTATTGCATGGCGCATGTGTCTCATGCCCTACCGGGGCCAGTTTCTAGAACCATCCAATCTCTTACCAACACATGGCATGTATGTTCCTACATTTCTCATTTTTAGTTTCCATTCTCTTATTTTTTTTCGTTTATTTATAAAAAGAATATTAATAATTGATAATATTTTATATATTGATTATTGCACTAGTGAATTGATTAATAAAATTAATAGTGAATGAAAATATTTTTAATTAGTATTTTTATCTAGTTATTTAAATAAATTAAATAATAAAAATGTAAAAATGTACTTCATATAAAATTTTATCTCTTTAAATTATAGGTTGCATTTCAATCTAATAATATGGATTTATAAAAACAAAAGAAAATGTTCACTTCATGCACCTCATGCTAAATAAAAATCATTTTCTTTACATGCATTTCATGACCCATTACTAAGAACACTCATTTATTGAAGGTTGGTTTTAAAGACAATGTTATCGGACTCAACTAAAAGTAGACATGGTTGAAATTAAAGTAATGCAAGAAGGAAGAAACGAAGCCAATACTACAGAGTTCTTGTTTACAACTTAGACCGAATGGGCTAAACCTGCCGCACGGGACGATACATTGTCTCATACCTTAGCTCATCCGAGAACTATTTTGAAAATTTCACCTCATATGAAAATCTTGGTTGTGCATGTCAATCCCAACCACTCCACCACTCCACTTAATGCTACGAATCCTCGAGATCGAGAGATGATAAGTGCCATAGAGAAATGAATAAAAGCCATTGAGGATGCATGTTCCTAAGGTTTGAAGGAAGTCTCAAACATATGTTTAGTCTCAGATTTAGTCGTGCCACACATGTTCAAGGTGCACGTGTTTCACAAATATAGAGGAATATCTTATCCTAAAGACCACTTGACTATTTATACCATGTTAATCAATTTTTGAAGAAAGCTAACTAGAGCTACCACCGCTTGGTACACACATCTTGAATGTTCATGATGATTTTGTTAAAACATATTATTATAATATTGATATAGCTCTTGATAGAATGTGATTCAAGAATATGATAAAAAAAGACGATGAAACTTTCACAGAGTATGTCCAAAGATGAACAAAATTGGCAGATGAAGCCCAAACTATGTGACTAACATAATGTTTCAATCTTTATCGATACTCTCCAACTATCATTCTATGATATGATGTTGGTAGTTGTCTCCTTGGGATTTCGTCACTTGATGACCATAGGAGAAAATATAGTGAGTTACATGAGAAGTGATGGAAATGTGAAAGATAGAACTCAACTCGTTACCCAAGATGGAACTACATGTGAAAATATGGAAGATGATATATCACTCATTAAAACCTTCAACTAACCTTAGAAGCACCATTTTATGCTAGCCTATATTCCCCAACCATATTATCCTCTTACCCATAATCAAGAATGACGATCTCGAAAATAGAAGAGAATTTTTTTTATCATTAGATCCCTTTAAGGAAGTCGAACCTCCACAACTATAGGGTTTCAACTCGAATACTCATTTTGAATACCATAATAGATCATCCCATAGATGGTTGTAATCAATTAAAGGGAAATGTGCGAGACGTAATTGATGCGAGACTGATAAAGTTTCACGAAAGTTCTTTTATTTGAGAAATACATAAAAGGGATTCCATTCATGAAGACTTCCTCCCCCAACTTGTTAATATTTTGCTCTGCTCAAGGGGATTTAGGATTGCGAAATAAAGGTCAATGATGTGTCTATCTTTTGAATAATGATTTATTTTCCATAAGTACACACTAATGTGTTATTCATACAAACATATCATCTCATACTACACTTCACCAATTATATTTATTTAAAAAAACACACTAAAAAAAGTAAACACAAGTAAAGTTAATTCATAAATTAATATGAGATATTTGATTCAGTAATTAATATCACAAGGAAAATTATGCAAGTGTAAGACTCATAACGATGTGCAGCATATTTTTTTATGAGACAAAGCTTTATTGAAATTTGGAAACACTAAGAAGATATCCATAGTCACCCCATTTGAGCCGAAATATAAAGAAATGATATTTTTTATAAGTTACACGCAATATGTCAATAGCTTAGTGAGGGTTGTTTTTTAACTTCTTTCTTTGACATTCAATTATTAAAAAAATAATACACACCATTCTCTCCATTTAAGAGAAAGATAAGAGAATACAAGGAATTTTCCTCAATGAATATCTCAAGAAAAAGTTATGGGAAAGGAAAGTACTATATCAATGTACACAAATACTTTGCCTAAATCTTAGACTATTCTTATCACAACCTATAAAATGATCTTAAAATTTGAATGTCATGTTAGAAAACTATTCAAAATAGGATAAAGATGAAAAGTGAAAGATGAGTATGAGGAACACATATTTTTGAGCCTTATATCATTTTCATGGAAATCCTTACCTTGCCATGATACAAGCTTAAAAGATATTTTTGAAGATCAATTTTCCTAAGATGCACACCAAAGCTCAGAAACATGGCTCTACTAAACTCATAAAACTTTGATAAGATATATATTCTTTAATGCATGAATTACAATTTATTCTCTCCCATCATTACCATCATCACCACACGCATCCCACACACAATTTCAATTCTCTCATCACCATCACTGTCACCCAAATACTTCTCAATTTTCATGATCATTATTTTAGTATTTCTTTTTAAAGAATTGTGCATGAAATAATGAGCATTAAAACAAAGTAAAAATGAAAGTCTCTCAAACTAGGGAAGTTTTGGAGATGATTCCTTGTATAAGACCCTCTAGACTAAGTCTACTAGGATAATTTAAATAGAAGGATGACTCCCAACATCTCACACAATGGCTGAAAGTGCGCATGTCAAGAGGAGCACTTTGGAAAGCTTGCTCACGATGTGTTTTGGTTTTGATTAGGATAACTTGTGTTTCATAAGAGCTTCAAGATCATCAACAAATCAACGTGCTTAAGTCTCAAGATTGATATTAGACTTAGACTAGTAATTAGTTTAGGTTGAGTCTAAGGCTTAGGTAAACTCAATACATGTCTCATATGCATAAAACATTAAATCATTTTATTTTTGAGATATGTCATTCATAATATGTTCATGCATCACATATATACATGTTATCTGTGCATCCTAGGCATAAACTTAGTGTTGAACATGTATAAGTTAAATGCATAACGTATTTGAGTTTTGCAATTTAAAAATACACTTGGAAATACGCAGTTAATCGATTAAGGTGTGTTTTAATCGATTCACATAAGTTTTTGAAAAGAAGTTGGAACATAAAACTTGGAAAACCGAATCAGTTACAATTTTGTAACACGTTAATCGATTAACCAAAGATTTAATCGATTAACTGGGCTGCAGAATGGATTCTTTATAAACTGCGTTTTCAGAACTCAAGCCATAACTTGCATGTCAGGTTTTAAGAGAGTTAGAGCATATTTCGTGTTAATTGTTGCATCTATATGAAATTGGATTTATGAGATTAGAAAAGAGAGAATTCTACGCTTTAGGATTGAGAGGCATTTCATGTTTAATTTCTCATCATTTCTTCTCACATGTTCATGCATTCATTGATGTTTTTGTGAAGATTTCGTATTCTGTAAAATCT
>NC_032016.1:3897144-3897465 GCF_001865875.1 Lupinus angustifolius
CGGGAGGCCTGGATGTAGTTTGCAAGTGGACCCGCAAACGAACCAGGATAAAAATCGTGTTGCACGCTTTTCTTTACCTCTCTCTCTTTATTGCTTTCATCGATTACTTTGTATAGTTGTTTTAATTGTAATAATCTGTTTCTATACTATACTGTTGTAACTCTGATATATGTTTTAGCTCTGTATATCTGCTTCGATCTCAGTTGCTTGTCGTGCAAGAAACTGTATCTGTTTGTGTAATCTGAGTTATTTTAATCGATTAAATTGCTTGCGTTAATAGATTACTCTTTCTCTGTTAATCGATTAATCTGGGGTTATTTC
>NC_032016.1:3897565-3898891 GCF_001865875.1 Lupinus angustifolius
ATACTCTGATCGCTACACCTATTCAACCCCCCTTCTAGGTGTATTTTAGCCACTGATACCTAACAAGTGGTATCACAGCTAGTACGAAGTGCTAGCTCAACTACGTATTCGTGATCCTAAGGGAAATATAATGGGTTCTACAAACCCGTTTGGTGGTGATGGATCATCCATTAACCGACCACCCATATTCAGTGGTGAAAGGTATGCCTACTGGAAAGTCCGCATGAAAATCTTTATAGAAGCTATTAACTCGGATATTTGGGAATCCGTAGTCAATAGGCCTTTCCTTCCACAGCACCTAGTGGACGATGAACCTAAAGACAAGCCTAAAAGTCTATGGACCGATGATGAGCGCAAGAGGGTCCAGCATAACCTACGCGCTAAAAATATCATCACATCGGCCCTATCCTACGATGAGTTCTTTAGGGTCTCGCAGTGCCAAAATGCAAAAGAAATGTGGGACACTTTACAAGTGACTCACGAAGGCACTAGCAAAGTCAAGCGCGCTAGATTAAATGCGCTAACCCACGAGTATGAGCTATTTCGCATGTTACCTAGCGAATCAATCAGTGATATGCAAAAGCGATTTACTCATATCGTGAATCATTTAGTTGCTCTAGATAAATCTTTTGCCAGAGGAGAATTGACTAATAAAGTTTTACGTTGTCTTGACAGGAAATGGCAGCCGAAAGTAACTGCAATTGTGTAATCCAAAGATTTGAACTCCATGCCTCTAGCCACACTGTTTGGAAAGCTTCAAGAGCACGGAATGGAATTGGGTCACTTGACAATGCATGAGGATTCGTACCGGAAGAAGAAGAGCATCACATTGAAGGCTACGACCTCCAAAACAATTGAAGATAAAGATGATGATGAATCTGACTCCGATCTGGATGATGAAACAATGGGTCTCCTTGTTCGAAAATTCAGTAAATTCATAAAAAGAAAAGGACTATTTAAAAAGTTTCAGAAGAAAGAAGCGAAGGAATCAACCAAGAAAGGCAAGAACACCAAAGATCGCTTCACTTGCCACGAGTGCGGAAAAGTAGGACACATGCGATTTCAGTGTCCAACCTATCTGAAAAAGGCTAATTCAGAAAAGAGCTCTCCCAGGGAATTCAAGTCTAAGAAAGCCTACATCATATGGGATGTACCTGAGGAGGAAACGACATCAAGCACCTCTAGTGAGGAGGAGTCAGCAAAGCTATGTTTGTTGGCTAGATCTGACAATGATGGGAATTCAAGCACACAGGAAGATAACCATGAGGTATACTCTAACACCTCATCCATCTCTGATGACTCACCTCCTTATGATGTTTTATATGA
>NC_032016.1:3898991-3900912 GCF_001865875.1 Lupinus angustifolius
AGCGGGTGTTCAAGACATATGACAGGTGACAGATCAAACTTCCTGGATCTTTCACTTAAAGGTAAAGGATACGTCACGTACAGAGACAACAACAAAGGAAAGATTCTTGGCACCGGAACAGTTGGTAACTCATCTCAGACTCTTACTGAAAATATTCTTTATGTTGAAGGATTAGAACATAATCTCTTGAGCATAAGCCAACTCTGTGACAAAGGTAACCATGTATCTTTCGATTCTGATTGTTGTATTATTCGTGACATTTTATCTAATAATGTTAAATTTGTTGGTCATCGTATAAATAATATTTACATGGTTAATTTGGATGATGTCACTACATTGTTTTCAAAATGTTTTATTTCAATAGAAGATGACATTTGGCTTTGGCACAGACGCGTTGCACATATCCATATAAAACATCTAGATAAATTATCATAAAACGAACTAGTTGAGGGGCTACCAAAACTAAATTTTAAAACCAAAGAGATTTGTGACACTTGTCAAAAGTGTAAACAAATCAAAAACTCTTTTAAAAAGAAAAATGTGATCTCCACTTCATGGCCATTGGAGTTACTCCATATGGACTTGTTTGGACCATCACTAATCAGGGGGAGCCCTCTAAGACAGCATCACAGGATTCTGTTTTTGGTATGGCTCAGATGGAGGCTATGGAACAAAGGCTCAACAACCGCATGGATCTTCACTTTCAAGGGTTGAAGGACTCGTACTTTGCTGGTATGGAATAGTACGAAGAACGTCAAACTGCTTACTCTGGCAACCAATATCAAACCGTAAGGAATCTGATTCAATCCACAGCCGAAGCTCAGAATGCCTTCATTCGCTCTACAGCTGAAGCTCAGAATGCACTGTTTTATTCTGAATTTCAGAAGTTGTCTATGCGCTGATCAGGGGTGACTAGAATGTTGCTATTCCGGATGATGAGATTGATCTTCCTCCACCTCAACCATAGTTTAGAAGACTTTAGACCTAGGATATCTTACCCTTAGGTTTAATTTCTTCTTTATTGCACTTTATGGACTCAGTTGCTGTTACTGTTTCGAGACTTATTTGTGCTTTTTCTGTCTCTGTTGGACATTTTTATGGTTATGGTTGCTGGATACTTTTACTCTCTATGCTATGTTTTTAATTTTGCTTTTAATTATGTCATTGTTTCTACACTATACTATTGTAACTCTGATATATCTGTTAGCTCTGTATATCTGCTTCGATCTCAGTTGCTTGTCGTGCAAGAAACTATATCTGTTTGTGTAATCTGAGCTATTTTTATCGATTAAATTGCTTGCGTTAATCGATTACTCTTTCTCTGTTAATCGATCAATCTGGGGTTATTTCAACATTATTTGTTGTTTGTGAAAAGCGGATACTCTGACCGCTACACCTATGCTTATTGCTATTTGTTATGGTAAATCTTGTATGCCGTTCACATTTCCTATTGGTTATTTTATTGTCTAAACAAGAGCAATTGTTCAACCCACCGAAAATAAAATAGGTTAATAGTTAAATCCCAAATTAATTCATTAACTTAGTTTTATGTATAACTACATATCTCTGTCTACTTTTGACCTGGGTTATCTTTTTGATAATGTCAAAAGGGGGAGAAAGGTTGTTTTGTTTGTTGTCTGATTGTGCAGGTTGATCTTAATACTGCTTCCGAAATATTCGCACATCATATCAATCAGTGCCAATACAATCTTCAAGCTAGTTCATCAAACAAATGGTGTAGTATTTGTCATTATCAAAAAGGGGGAGATTGAAAGTGCGCATGTCAAGAGGAGCACTTTGGAACGCTTGCTCACTATGTGTTTTGGTTTTGATGAGGACAACTTGTGTTTCATAAGAGCTTCAAGATCATCAACAAATCAACGTGCTTAAGTCTCAAGATTGGTATTAGACTTAGACTAGT
>NC_032016.1:3901012-3904923 GCF_001865875.1 Lupinus angustifolius
CTTTAGTTTCAAGAAAGAGTCTAAGTGTTGTAATTGGAAGAATTGTTTGTAAAACGTTATTTCAATTATAGTGAAGAAAAATCTCCCAGATCTGCCGGGAGGCCTGGATGTAGTTTGCAAGTGGACCCGCAAACGAACCAGGATAAAAATCGTGTTGCACGCTTTTCTTTCCCTCTCTCTCTTTATTGCTTTAATCGATTACTTTGTATAGTTGTTTTAATTGTAACAATTTGTTTCTACACTATACTATTGTAACTCTGATATATCTGTTAGCTCTGTATATCTGCTTCGATCTCAGTTGCTTGTCGTGCAAGAAACTATATCTGTTTGTGTAATCTGAGCTATTTTTATCGATTAAATTGCTTGCGTTAATCGATTACTCTTTCTCTGTTAATCGATCAATCTGGGGTTATTTCAACATTATTTGTTGTTTGTGAAAAGCGGATACTCTGACCGCTACACCTATTCAACCCTCCGTTCCAGGTGTATTTTCGCCACTAATACCTAACAATGGCAGTTTTAGGTCGATCCTATTTTTTTCTAGTGGAAACTTACACGAAGCCCAAAACTATGGTATTAGGTAAATTTCTTCTCATGACTCTATAGGAAGATTCAATCACAAGAAATCAAAATTCATAAACTAATTAGAGAAAGATCCTAAATTATCGCATTGTAGAGGCATCATCAAAAACAGCTTCAACAATGACCAATACATATAGTACAAGTCTTATATTAAAATCATACCACCACAACTGAGAGTGTTCACAAAAATAAACAACAAAAAAATAGAAACAAAACAAGTGCTAGGTTGAATACCAACAATGGTACCCTAGGAAAAGGAGACTGATTCTAAAGATGAAAACCTACAAGGAATACTTGAGTATCATAATAAGAGAAATTTCGGACATGTACCTAAACTAGGTATTCTGGGAAAAATTAAGGAAAATTAAATGAATACCCTCAAGGTGAAGACCTACTACTACACATATTTAAGAAATTTAAGGTATAGTTTTGAAAATCTAAGTTATAGTCTCTACTAATTGAAGTTGAATGTTCAAAATAGGCACACTGGGATAATTTTGACTCAAACACGTTTCAAATAATTTCCCATTCAACCTATGCTTGGGCAATATTTTTCATTTCAATCATTCTCCACAAGCTGACATTCGGGCAGGTTATATGGATTACCTTAAAGGAAAATATGTCTTTAAGCGAAGTTGGACATATTTTTAAAAACAAAGATTCATTGTGCTAAACTTTTCAATTGAAGTTTTTCTTGCAAATCTTTTGAGAGAAAAGAGAGAAAAGAGAGAAAAGAAAGGGAGTTCTTTTCATTGTGCTTACATGTTTCATTCATTTGAAAAATACCTTGCCTGTTTTTCACACTGAGTTCTTAGGGCTCTTTGTGAGATAATTCTGTCAAAGGTTGTAGAAGAGTCGATTTAATTGTTATCCACACAATTTTGTGTGCAATGTAACTCGGTGAATTTCAGTAAAGTTGAGGATAATTCTCGTGGTGTGTGGTATCATCACAAGTTGAGAATTATGGATCTTCACAAGACATGGAGTCTTGATTCGAGCAAAGAGTGTCGGTTGGGGCCAGATTGCGCAAACGGTGTGGTATCCAAGTAGGCGTTGATAGAGTTCAAATTGAGCTTGGTGGCTTAACGGTTTCAAGAAGGAAGTTTCTGTCTAGGGATATTCGAAGTGTATTTATAACTGAATTACATTTCTACAAGTGAAGAAAAATCTTCTAAATCAACCGGGAGGCCTGGATGTAGTTTGCAAGTGGACTCACAAACGAACCAGGATAAAATCCTCGAGCACAATCTTCTCTTTCCATATCTCTTTAAGATTCAGTCTTTACTGTTTTCTGTGTTGAAATTGCATTCTATGATTAAGTGTTAATCGTTGTTAATCTGTTGATAATCACGAATCAATATTGACTTAGTAAAGATCTAGATTCGTCACTATTTTTGCAAAGCAAGAAAACTGTTTTTTCAAAAGAATAAAAACCAGTATAATCGATTAACGTTCTGATTGTAATCAATTAACGTTCTATCATTAATCGATTAACTTTGTTGATAATCGATTAACTGCAGTAGCTTTGTATTCTGCGCAAATATCGGAAAAGTGCGATTAGTGATCCGCTACACCTATTCACCTCCCCTCTAGGTGTAATCTTACCTCACTGGTGTCCAACAGAGATCATTCACAAAATAAAAAAACTATTATGAAAGTGATTCTCTTACTTAAAACATCACTTAATCAAATCATCAACCACACATTCATCTTTCAAAAACTATTATGAAACTTGATGTGTGATGTTTTTTCATGTTCAATTCTCTTTTATCAAACAAATAATTAAAATACTTACAATAAATAAACACATAAATTTTTACATGTTGTAAAAATGATTTCAAAAGTCTTTTTTTTAAAACATAAAAAAAAGTATAACTACAAATTCAAAGTAATAAATAGTATATTTCTCTTTCATGAAGCCTAAGCTTCTTAAAGGGATGAGTAATCTCTAACTCCTTAAGAATACATAGTAAACAAGTTTTGGTCACCATAAATCTTAAAAGCCACATAAAGGGTTTGATATCTCTAAGAAATAAGTGGTTGATAATCATCTTTTATACTCAATAAATTTATCTTCTCACCCTTAGATCTAACATAAAGATCTTTTTTTCTTCTTAGTCTTAACCCAACCAAATGTAAAGTGAAAACATATGAATGGTGAATAAACCTCTCATATTAACAACTTAAAGTAAGAACTTTATTTTTAATAATCATCTTAGGTTGCTCTCCCTACATCATCATATTAACATTACTTGGACCTACAGATAACTCATGAAAAATCACATGTCCAAAAATACTACCTAATTCTTAACCAAAGCCACTTTTTTTTTGCACCACATATAAATTTATCTCCTTTCACGCATGCAAAACTAATCTCGTATGCTTCTTATGGTCATCGGAAAAATTGATTCTTAATTATTACATTCTCATAAGTTTCGAAATTTGTTGAGTTAGAAATTGTTATTAGTTGAGTAACTTTGCAAAAAAACAAATTTTGACTTTCTTCTCCAAGATTTTTTTCTACGTAATACAAATGATTACTTACAAAGAAAAATATATAGATATTTATAGACACGTATTAACAATATGAAAAATAAAAATCATTTCATCTTCTTAGATTATTGGGATTAAAAATAATTTATTATCTTGCATCAATAAAGGCTAGAAAAAAAATCATGTTTTCAATAGTTGTAAAGAATTTGAGTATATTCTTAACTTGAAATTTCATTGGATTACGAGCTCATCATATGAAATTAACATTCAAGATACACAAATAATTTAGAACATAATAATAAAAATTAAAGAAAGATTATCCAAAAGTGTAATGATGATTAGACTCGACTATTTACAATATTTAAATTTGTTGAGGTCATGAAAAGATGTTTGAAATTAAAGGGAATATATAGAAATATAAATTTGAAACAATTATCATATTAGAAACAAGTGATTTGATAAAGATGTAGAAAAAAGTGCACATCCATTGATTGTAATAACAACTTGCGGTGTACCCGTGCACTTGCACGTGTCGCTTCTTTGTTTATGCATAATGCAAATATAATATACATATATTTTATGATATCAATAAATCATGTATTGAATCATTATATTTTTTCCATTCATATAGTTGCAATATTAACATTTATTTTTTAGTGTATATGTAGAATATTAAAAATTATAAATGCGTTTGTATAAGCATTTATTTGTTGAAAGTGTGATTATAGAAAATATTTGATTCTAAAATAACTCAATAAATAAAATTCAAATTGTATTGGATTAATATCTCATTTCTATATTCTCTATATAAAATTATAAATATAAGGACTTATTTT
>NC_032016.1:3905023-3905786 GCF_001865875.1 Lupinus angustifolius
AAGTATGAAAACAAAAGGAGATTGCGGAAATTAAAAGTTAATATTTTAAAAGCTAGCAATTATCATTATCATTATTAGAATTTAATATTTTGAAAACGATAATTTTTTCCTATATAATTATTATGCACATTAACTTTTTTAGGCAATTGTTAATTTAATCACGTTAACTTTTCGGAAGTTTAATATTTTGAACACATTATGTATTCATATTATAATAATAATAAGCATTTAATATTTTGAACATATTATGTATTCAGATTGTAATAATAATAATAATGTAAATCATTTCGAATTATTGATAGTTAACACGTTAACAATAGCCAAAATATTAAATGATTTATTCAAAAAATTATTTAACCACTTTATAAATTAACTTTTTTTAGGCAATTGTTAATTTAGTCACGTTAATTTTTTGGAAGTTTAATATTTGAAGTATTTACACACGTTATGTATTCAGATTATAATAATAATGTAAATCATTTTGAATTGTAGATAGATAACGTTTTTATGGCCAAAATATTAAATGATTTATGCAAAATATTATTTAACCACATTATAGGTTAATTTTTTAGGCAATTGTTAATTTAGCCACGTTAATTTTTTTGGAAGTTTAATATTTGAAGTATTTACACACGTTATGTATTCAGATTATAATAATAAAGTAAATCATTTTGAATTGTAGATAGATAACGTTTTTATAGCCAAAATATTAAATGATTTATGCAAAATATTATTTAACCATGTTAACTTTTTGGAAGTTTAA
>NC_032016.1:3905886-3941710 GCF_001865875.1 Lupinus angustifolius
AACATGCAAAACAAAAAAATAAAATAATGATTGTTTGAATAAAAAAGTGCAGAAATAAGATAAGAGATGCATATATAGAAAATTAATTTGTAGAAATGTTTTTGGGGAGAACCAAACTATAAATAAAGAGAGAAAATGATAACAATGAGATAAGATGTGGACATAAATATATTATTAACAAAAATAAATAGACAAATAAATGTAATATTGTAAGTGAATATATAATACAATGGAGATTGAGTACATACCATATGTTTTGAGTGTTTGATCTTCCTTGAGGAAGATAACTTTGCTTATGAGATGCTAAAGAATAAAATTGCTGGAAAAATATATCTACAAAATAATGAAATTAGTGACAACATGTCTATAAAATAAGGAAATCAATGAAAAATTATTCAAAAAATCAAGGATATAATAAGAAAAGATCTACAAAATAAACCAAAAAATCAATGAAAAATGTACTAAAGATCATACTTATAAAATAAATAAATAAAATACACTCTAAAGATGATGATTGAAAGAAAAGAAAAAAGATGATAATGAAGAGACATAACAAATATGATAAATGAAATTGGAGAAAAAGAAGATTGCTGAGATAAAAGAATGTTGGAAGAGAAAGAGAGAGTCATAGACCTAATAATAATTCAAATGCAATTTAAGTAGTCATAAAAAATGCAATAATTATTTATTAAATGCAATAATTGTTAAGGAAGAACAAACATAATGTGGGAAGGTACATATAATTATCATGGAACCATTAGGAGAGGGAAAATGAAGGATGAGATGACATGTGGCAATTGATGAGGTGGCGTGAAGAAAGAGATGCCACGTGGCAATTGATGAGGTGGTAGGAGTTTATTTTGTTAAATAGTAAATAGATAAACGATTAACCGTGTTAATTAAGATTTACTCTTCCCTAAACTCACACATATATTGATTACAATATCAACGATAAAAACCATCACGTTAATTAAGACCTTAATCTTCCATAAAATCACACATATATTGATCATAATATAAAGAATAAAGTTGTTAATCTTTCTGAAAATCACATAAACATTGATTATAATATGAAGAACAAAATCTTCATCACTTTAATCTTCCTTAAAATCACACATACGTTGATTTTAATATAAAAACAAAATTTTCATGTTAAATAAGATTTTAATTTCCCATATAAAATCAAATGTGCACTGATTATGATATTAGGAACATATTCATAAAGTTAAAAAAATAAACTAAATTTTTTGAGTGACAAGTGTCACCTAGAAGATATATATGAAAATTGTCATTACATCCAATCATAAAAAAAATAGTTATTAATATTTATCAAAGAAGCTAACAATAGTTCAAGATTTTTTTCAAAAGAGATCATCACCTAAGATATTCATCACAAATTTCTAAGTGAACCATTCCACTTAAAGGAAGTCATATCATAGTTTTCATCATAATTAATGATTTCAATACAATTAATCATAATTAAAGCAATTCAGAGCTCATTTTTTTTATAAATATTTTCATCATAATTGATGAGTTGAATGAAATTAACTATAATTATAATAACCATTAAAAAATGATATCAAAATTTTGTAACAATCACAAATGAACAAAAAAATTAAAATAATCAACTATATATAATATCATTAAAAATTGAAATGTGGCAATTTATTTTATCAAAGCATATTCATAACGATCTTATCATAATACAAACTTTAAGTAAATTGACACACATATCAAGTCAACCAAACAACATTTATACAAATATCTAGTTATTATGAAGTTATAGTATATGATAGTCTCAAGTTGTAACGTCGTGTCTGGTCACAATTTTACACAAGATCCTACCAATACTCTAGACTTCAGTAACATCCACCAATCAACGTAGTGGATATCATGATCAAGTTACCATAGAACAACGATATTGAAGTAGCTAGTCTCATACAATCTTCCCAAGTACAATATCTCATTCACAATCACAACAAACATGTTTTAAACTTATTCATCCTAACATTAGACTCTTCTAAGTGATCACTTTAGACATGACTGACTCATGTCATAATCTGAATTGAATCGAACTGCTCTGATTCCAAAATGTAACGTCCTAATTTTCATAATAAAAATAATAATAATACAATATGCGGAAGCTTAAAAGTTACCCAATTATAAAGAAAATATCTCTTGAAATTTCATTAAATACTAAATAAAATACATTATAAAAATGCATGTATTTTCATAATAACAACGAACACTAACCTAAAAGGGTATAACATAGTTCACACGACATCTTCAACTTAACATCAATCCTCTAAAATAACTTATACAATAAAAACTAATTTATAAGAAATTCAACTACATCATCGCGTTCTTCAACATAGTTTAAACTCAAACTCTTTATGCGCCTCACCTAGAAATGTCATAAAAACCCGAGTATAATAAGATAAAATATCTCAGTTGCACTATTTCAGAAACTTTCAAACAACGACATTCCTAGCCGTCATGAGTACATAAAATCTCCATAAAGAATAGTAATAGAGATTAATATTCACAGTACATCATATTATAATATCACTAATAACTTACAACTTATACAAGATCAGTGATATGGAGCTACAACTTATATATACTCTTAAGCATAACATTTCGATAAATTGGGCTTTGATGGTAATGCGACAAATGTGGTCTTTTAGAGATACTCAAAGCCCCTTACCTTATGCTCTAATCATTACTACCATACTTGAGCATTTCAGTTTCCACTTTTAGGGAGTGCAAGATTGAACTAGATGCTAGGTATATTAAGATCGATGTGGATGTGATCTACAAGATGAGATTCTTTTGAGACTTCAATGATCTGATCTACAAGCATCGTAATGATCAATAAGTTGCTCCTATGAAAAATCCTTCTGTTGATCCTCCTACACCTTAGCCCTCTACTTTTCATGTTGAGTCATCTTCATCTGTTGTCATGCCTACTAATCATATAATAATGTATGAATTATTCTCACTTTAAGGTTACATCACTACAAGGATGGATGACCTTGATGCTAAGAATCAACAACTCCAAGTTGAACTTAGAAGATTATCTAAACGATTGGGCTACATGGATCTGGATGATGATAGTGATGAGACAGAGTCTTAGAGATGTTGTCTAGGATTTGCTAGTTGCTTTTCTTTTTTATGTTGTTAGTTATTGAACTTGTTGGATTTTTGGCTTGTAATTGTTTAAATTTCATTTACTTTATGTTACGAATGAACCTTTTTTCGCTTTGATGAGTATAATGCTATGTTGCTTCACTTGATTATATCATTTACGTTATCTGGTTCATAGTAATTATTTTGACCTTGTCTTAGAAATAAGTCATAACCTTATCTTGTATCTTTTTTGCTATATATATATATATATATATATATATATAACACTTGGTTTTTCCTTATTTTTAATGCAGTCAAAAGGGGGAGAAAATTTGGAGTTATGTTTTCTATTTAGAATATTTCAGGCACATACTAAAAAACAAAGGGAGAGCATACAAGATAGGGGGGCATACTCAAGTGAACCATGTAAAATAATATTAAGTATGTTGAAATCATAAAACTTCGTCTTTAAAGATAATGTTGGTTTGTCATCATAAAAAATGGAGAGATTATGAAGAAGGTATTGCTCCTGACCTAGACGCAGTTTTGATGAAGACCCCAAGATCGCCAAAAAGAAGCAAAAGAAAGAATACCTTGAACACATAGAAGATCAAGATTCAAGAACAAGAATTGTTATAAGTCTTCTTAGGTACTTTCAACCTTAATCTCTTTTATATTTAGTAGCAATGCTCATAAGTTGAAAAATAATTTTGAAGACAATTGGAAAACTCTTAGTAAAAAAACTAAATTTTCAAAATGCTAAGTAATAGGTTACGTGACCAGAATAACATGTTACTGGACTTGAGCAACATGTTACTTGGGTTGTGTAACAGTAAGTAATATATTACTGGGACTAAGTAACAGGTTACAAAACTGAGTAATGAGTTACCCAACAAAAATAAAATAGAGTAATTGATTACTCTAAGGAGTAACAAATTACTCAATTGGGAAGTAAGTTTGGGTAATCGGTTACAGAGAGTTGTTGGACAAGAGTTTCAAATCCAAACTGAACAACTTTCATCCAAAATGAATGAGTTTCATTCTAATGGAATTCTACCTTCACATAGAGGTATGATGGCTGGTTGGAAGCCTATTTAAAGGCATTGAAACAACCATTTCGTGACACCAATCTTTCATTCAATTTTCTAAACATCTTTCACAACTTTCATACACTTTGTTCATGCATCTTGAGTTTTAACGTTCAGATTTATCTGAAGTTGCACACAAGTGTTTATCTAATAGTTTTCCAAACTTAAACACTGACGAGCATTGTATACTGAGTATAGAAAGAATCTAAGGATTTCAAGTTATAGAACTATTATATTTGGTAAGGCAATCCTTGCCCTAGTCAATTTCTTCCATTATCTTGTATTTACTTTTCACCATAGGATGTGGTGAAAAGGATAAGAGTATTTACTTATAAGTGGTTTTGTTTTAACTGGTAAGATATATGTGAGTGTGTGATGTAAAAGTGATCAAAGGGTAAGAGTTTGAACTGCAACTTAATATATCAATGGAAAAATCTCTTGTATTGCAAGAGTCAGCTTAATTGGTTGAGTCACGAGGCACAAAATATGAGTACCTAGATTCAAATCCTACAACTATATGATTTCGTCCCCTTCAAAGTAAAAAAAATATCCTTACAAAATTTAAAAAAAAAAGTTTCGCCCCTTACAGATGCAATTTCATCTGGATGAGGATCATATATTTTCATTTATGTTTCATTTGTGTCCTAATTTAATTAGAAAGATTCGTTCAATTAAAAAGAAAAATAAAAAACAAAAATTAATGTTGTAATATTATTTTGTAAAATTTGATTTTTATTAGGAACCTTAAAAATTTGGGGGACAGGAGATCATCTTCCTTTTCATCCAACTAAGAGAGGTTTACAGAACACGATGATATTAGTGGAACATTATGAAACTTTTCCTTTTCAAATTGTCATGATTAAATCCAAAACAATGGAAAAGGTGCTCCTTCCTCGAGCCCATATTTATTTTTTGGTTGGTTGACCACTACTAACTAGAGCTATAATGGAAAATGGAATACTCAATTGGTTAGGCCCTTGAATAAGCCCACATTTGTTCTTTTCTTATCCGTGGGAAGATGGGCTTCTACAAAAACTATGCCTATGTTTAAGAATCACAAATTTCCAAACGAATCGACACTGTTGGAAAGGTTGGATCACAAACAGGTTTTAAAAAAAATGAAAAAAACATGAAGAAAGTGATATGAGCATTATATGCAACAATCATGTAGCATCATAGTTGACAAAATCGTGATATACCTCGTGGGCTCGCTCGATCTTATATTTTTTAGGGAGCTAGCAAGTCACAAGTCTACTACAATCACGATGGTACCAGCACTCGTGAAATTGCCGAGGAAAATTGTGACATTGTTGTTGAACTAGAAAAGGAAAGAGGTTTGTAGAGAAAGAAGAAATGATTCCACAATTATTGTGGTTCATTAGACCAGATATGGAACATAAAAAAAGGAAGGATGATTGAAGAAGAAATAATGGTATTGTTGTAGAAGAGCAGACACAACGCTAAAGGAAAACAAAAGGGCCTTACATGAAGACAAAACCTAAACCCTAAAATACCATATTCAAATTCTAATATGTGGGTTGTGAATTGGGCCTTTCGGTCTAATGAAGTTTTTCCTTTCTTTTAAAGATAATGAGCTTACTAACAACTTAACTACAAGTTATTATTAAAAAACAAGTGTTTTATTTTTGAAGTGACATTCACGCTTTCCCCTAAATGGGCTTATTTAGTAACTTAGTTTTAATCTTTAAAATATAGTCTTTAATTTTAATTTAGTCCATAATTTTGGTAAAATTAATTTAATCCATTTAAATACAATAGAAATGTTTATAATTATTTGTTCTTAATGTTTGGTAGGATGTAACAATTTATGTCATTATCATATGTTTTATATGTTTATCTCTCTCTTCCAATCTTACATAAGATCTTAACATTGTGAACTATGTGTACCACACATGGATGAAGAGAAACAGTCAAATCTTAAAAGGAAACTTCAACAAAAAATAATGTTCATTATTGCCAAACATGAATTAGTAATTAGATTGCAAGATTTATTAGATTAAATGATTGGAAGAATAGATGTATATTTTGATTAAAAGAATATGTGATTTTGAATGAACCCTTGGTAGGAGGAGTTAATAACTCAATTCTATGGTAATTAAGTGTAAACACCCAATTTTGATCAGGCTAAAAATTTGGTTTTTAAAAAAATTGAATTTATGAGAAAATTCTGAATTAAATGGAGAGGCAAATTCAAAAAAGAGGGAGAAGGAGGCACTCTTGAAAAGAAAAAACATTTCATAAGGAGAGAAACATGAGACTAAAATAATCGTATCATCTTCTTCATCTTCCATAAGCATTAAAGAGATATTTTTCTTCTCATTTGTTTCATTCTCTTTTTGTTATTATAATATATGTTGTCTAGTAATTGTGTTTGAACTAATTTTATTTTTGAACATCTCACACTGCCGTTAACCCTAAACCCTAATTTAATTTTACCCAAAATTCTAAATTCCCAATTTTATTTTAACCCTAAACCCCCAAATCAATTTCATCCTAAATCCCCAGTCAATTAAAAAACCCTAACCCCAAACCCCCCAATTTTAATTTCCTTTCTGTGTATTGTTAGTTTCTGTTTGTTTTAGTATCTGTTTGTTTTAGTTTTATTATTTATTTTATTATTCTGTTTTTTTTTGTTTTTTTATTTATTTTCTTATGTCACTTACATAAATGAAATATGTGGGAATACAATATAAACTTTTTTAAATTAATGATAGGTAGTACACCACAGGACTTGTGCCTTGTCGTGTTACCTTACATTAACATTTTCAAAAATAACTTAATTAAATCAATGAGAGGTAGGACACTCTGGGACTAGTGTCCTGTCACGTTACCTTAAATTAACATTTTAAAAATAAGTTAATTAAATCAATGAGAGATAGTACACCATGAGACTTGTGCTCTGTCGTGAGCTCTTTACTCACTAATCTCGAGCTCATGTTGTGTGCTTGAGGTTGAGGCTTTTTCCTCAATGTGTTATTCCCCAATCAAAATTTTGTATTTTTTATCTTTACTTCTTTCTCATCATGATAACTTTAGCAACATTCGTCGCTCCTGTTATCTAATGAAAAACAAGTAAAGAGGGGTAACTGTAAACACACAATTTTGATCGGGATAAAAATTTGGTTTTAAAAAAAAATTGAATTTATGAGTAAATTTTGAATTAAATGGAAAGGTGGGCAAATTTTGAAAAGAAGTTGGGCCCCTTTGACCCAACTAGATTATGATTGGAAACTCTAATCACACCCCATTTATAAACCTAAAGTTAGCAACTAAGAGAAAGGATTCAGATTTCAAAAATAAGTTAATTAAATAAATGATAGGTAGTGCACTATATAACTAGTGCCATGTCACATTACTTTAAATTGACATTTTCAAAATAAGTTAATTAAATCAATGAGAGGTAGTGCATTATGAGACTTGTGCCCTATCGCATTACCTTAAATTGACATTTTAAAAAATAAGTTAATTAAACCAATGAGAGTAGTGCACTATGAGACTTGTACCATGTCGCGTTGCCTTAAGTTGATACTTTCAAAATAATTTAACTAAATCGAGGAGAGATAGCGCACTATGAGAGCAGTGTCCTCTGTTGCGTTATCTTATCCTAATATAAAAAAACAAAAATAAATTAAAGTATATCGACTAATCAAATATTTTTTGAAAGAACTATGTAGCATTGATTTCTCTATTACAACTGAAGATACGTAGAAACATGTTTTATCCGGTCAGACACAAAAAAATAAAATAATTGTTTTTTGGTGTTTTTTTTGTGTTTTGTTTAATAAAAATGTGTGAAAGGTAAAATTAATATTTTGAATAAAATATCCACGCAATCAATCTATGTACCGTTATTACAACGTGCGGTATGAGGGGTCTAATATGTTCCTCATCTGTAACTGACTCCCAAACTTAATTTCTATTTTTGAGTGAATCAAATCTCATTTTCAAAAATTGGCTTTTTCATATTTTTCCACTAAAAAAATATTGATGACGATTCGATTGCATTTATGTGCATATTTGCCCACCTAGCGACATCAATACAATGGAGATGAAAACCCTTCATAAAAGAATACCAAGGTGAGCTTTACAATAATGCAAAACCTTCTATCTTAAAGTATTTCTCTCCATTGGGTAACAAACGCCCTAAAACTATAAGCTTGAGCGTAAGAATCCGAAATGAAGGGATAGGGAAAAGTTCTCACAAATATGGATGTATTGTTGTTCTTAAAGTCTTGCAAGAACACTTTCACATAGCGAAAGGGTCTTTGTTGAGCGACGACTTCAGGAAAAGCTCATCTCGCTGAGCGAGACATTGCCCGCTGAGCAAGATATTCAATCAGTACTTAGTGACAAGAGGCTCGTTGAGCGAGTCTTACGTTTCAGAATGCAAAACCTCGCTGAGTGATACCTCTTTCTTGCTGAGCCAGATGTTTTGCACATTTTTGAAGCCTTCACATATTTTTAAAGCTAATTGAACTACAATTCATGCATTCATGAGTGATTCAAGGTTACCATTTAAAGCTCGGATTACATTATTATAAGTTGGGGTTCTCCCGATTAGAAATTTTGGGTCATTGTTAACTTCCGTCACCTTTCCACACAGCAGAATCATATCAGAATGTAGGATTATTAATTAGTAGAACTGAAGTAATGATACTTGAAATAAGACTGAGTTTATCACTACTATCCAATCCTTCAATGAAAAACCTGTGACACATAATTAATGTCTTGTACATAACTTAACTTTCATCTCGTATGCTAATGTGTAGAAAAAGACATTGCCTCATAAACTGAGTTATATGCATATACATACTCCCCAATCCCTATCTTATAATTTCACACAAAATAATCAATTTTGAGCTCCACTGGTGCAATCTCAGGCTTGTCTCTTATAGCCAATAAATCACTAGTATCACCGTGCAGGTAAGCTTTCAAGAAAGCAACTATAACTCCTCCAACAAACCCCCTCATGGGTTTCCTTGATTCTCCATTCTTGCATATACAATTTGTAGCTTTCCCCCTAATTCCCTTGGTATCATCATCAAGCATATCAAAGTGGCCATAATCCTTAGCCACAAAATACCAAGCTGGCTTCTGACATTCATTATAGAAGTCCTCATGGTTGACACCCTTAGGTGCACAAGGGGGAAACAGGGGATTCCTTTTAACTTCACCTAACCCGGAACCTATAATAATTGCTGCCATATCGAAATCAAATGAATGACGAACATATGTGAGGACCGGTGGGGGTGTTTGCTTTCCTCTGTCCATTCCATCGACCGGGTCTACACCGATTAAGGCTGAAAACTTGAGATTTGTGGTGATGTTTAATTTTCTTAGAGCAAGAGCGAAGGCTGCTTTGCCTCCACGACTATGGCCTGCGAGTGCTAACTTGCTTAAAGCTGGTCTCACATTTGGTGGAAGAAATTTGGATAGTCCTTCAGATAGCCAATTTGTTATTGCTGCTGCAGATTTAATCTCATCACTTATATCAGGTCCAGCCACTGAATACAACTGCCAAATGTAAACAAGATTCAACTTTGTATGACAACAACAGGGATTCTTAACAGTTGGAAAAGGAGAGACTACAACTCAATATATGCAATATTTGATGCAATAGTATACGTTGTCAAAGCTCAATTTCTCTCCATAAGCTACATATAAAATTCGATCATTTGACTTTTGCTTGCCAAACTGTAATGGGCTGTGTTAGGTTAACTATCAAGTATCAACTAATATTAGTGAAGTTGAGTTCTTCAATCCACTACAATTGTGAGACTATATAATACAAAGATTGCCAAATCTAGACGCATGTCCATCAAAGGGACTTGTTTAGTTTGTCTGCACAAGGTGTTCTAGATTTAGTTTTTCAGTTACATGCATGAGGTCGATTTAATATTTAATACATAATAAACATGTGCGTATGTTTGAATTTCGACTTAATGCATACACATGGGAATAGAGTTAGCAGAATTGAGCATCAGTGTCTTCATCTCACTATTGTTCCATAAAACTTAGCTGAAGGAAACATAGTATCTAGTGAGTAGACAGGAGGAAGGACTATCATTTCTGGAATTACATGGAATTCGAGGTGTTTTGTTGTGGGTATTCAACAAAGTCAGAAAATTCAGTTTTGGATTTCTATCTATAACTTAGCCTGCCAATTTAATCTAACTTATTTCTGGTGCTGTCTTGGAGCATAGGGTGGTCAAGTGAAATGGTATCAGGTCAGGGATGGACTACTCTATAATTCAATTGGTCATGCAATTTTACACCATGTGAACCACTCCTCCAATATACTAGTTTGAGTAACAAATGCCACAGGATTAATTGAAATTTAATCTTACATACAATGGTTTAAGTTGAACACTTTAAACTTTTAAGAAAATTTGTATGTTGCACAGAGGCAGTGAAGAAGCAATTACTCTAATAATTGGATCAGTGAGGATTGAAGACATTAATAATGAACATAATAGGACAGAGCAAAGAAGTATCCTTTAACTATAGGACTAAATCCAGGCAGATCTTTCAATTTTATGGACCAACAACTTTTTTATTACTTGCAATGGCACATATATTATAGGAGGGTTAGTTTGACGCAACGGTAAAGTTATTTAGCGACCATGAGGTTAGAAGTTCAAATTTAGCAAATAATCTCTCCACTTGTAGGGGTAAGGCTATATATATCTACCCTCCTAGACCCCATTGAGTGGCAGCGTCTTGCATTGAGTCATCCATTTTTTTTTAATAGTGCTTCTGCTTGTTATTATGCATGCCTCTTTTTGGGGAATGTTGGTGTAAAACATTATAATCATACTCGCACTGCAATACTCCCTACCATGCTAATCTTTATTTTAACTTTCTCTAATGCATTTCATTTTACAGGGACTAAAAAGTGACCAAGATAAAATAAAATAATACTAACAAGTAACAATAACTTGATGTATATAACACTAATCTGCTTCTTGCAATAACAAATATGTACTAACCTGAGGAGCAATGACAACGAAGCCATGAGAAGCAATGTGTTGGATAAGCTGGGAGTAAAATGAATTGTATAGAAGATAGCCATGAAGGAAGAGAAGAAGTGGGAAATCTCCATCTTCCAGAGGATTGGCAATTAAGAGTGGCTTTGGTGGTGGAACTGAAAATAGCAAATATTATAAATAATCCCAATGATTTAAATTGCAAATTGCATCATGTGCCTTCATTATTATGGTTATGGTAACTGCAACAACCATATCACACCACAATTGTGCGACACTCATTCACAATGATGCAACTGCAGCGCAATCGCTTCGGACCACATTTTGGTCTCATCGATCACATCGAATTCAAAAATATTTTAAAATTACAAAATAATTTACAACACAACGCCCACAATGACCTCAATCACAATAACCGTAACCGCAATCTCAACCACAACCACAACCACAGTTTAAAACAATCTACAATCATTATTGAACTGAGCTTCATGCAGCAAATATAATAAATATAGTGACCAAAGGGTACTTGCCAGTGCATGATCCAGATTGGATCTTTTGCAGCTCTGTATTGTACTTGCCAGTGTCAAAGACATTAACTAGAGCAGTAGAGGAATAAGAACTCATGAAGAATGGTAGTTGAACTTCTGCTACGTTTTATTGTTTTTGCTTTTATCTGCAAGTGTAACTCTGCTTTACAATTAGATGAGAAACGTGTGGTCTTTATAAATGGAGACAAGATTATTGTGGTTAGAACTTAGAAGTAACACAAGACTTGAAGACTCGTTAATCACCCCCAATTCATGTCATTTGTGGTTGGATATTAGTGTTAATGTGAAGATACTTCTCTCATTTAGTCTACATACATTGTATCACAGTCACCATATTACATACCATATATATGGATTCTTAATAAAGAATATTTTATAAAATAAATATAAAATGTCACAAATTGTATATTTTTTGGGTACTAAGAGTACAATTTTATCTCGTTGGGTAAGGAAGTAATCTCTTTTAGTGTTTATGGTTGTTTTTCTTAACAAGAATCATTCCCATAAATTAAACTCTACTTATCCTAAGAATCTAGCCGACTTTACATCACTATATTAACACTTGCAAATTGTATATTTAAGTAAACAAGGTACTCCTACTATATTGCATACTTTAACCATGGTTATTTACTCTATCATTGACTTAAACGGGCGCTTTCCTTCTCTTTCCACGTTACTGACTTCAATATTTGGACATTATTACTCGAATTTATGGTTTTGATAATAGTATTCTTTTGTAATAAAAGATGTCCTGAAGTTGATGGTAAAAAAGAATCCATTTTAACGTCTAATATACATTTTTGAGACATTAATATAAACTCTAATAACAAAATCCTTTTTTTTTGTCTCAAACAATATGTTTTTTTTACAAACACGGGCTAGTTATCCAATTTTTAATATTGCTATGAGGGAAAGAAAAGGCAAAAGATTAAGGGCAAGGATGGGAAGAAGGAAAGGAAAAAGGAAGACATTTTTCTCATCAATTCAGAGGGTAAAATTTAGATAGGAGAGGGATAAAGTAATAATAACAAAAAAAAAAAATTATTTTTCTTTAAAAATATAATTAACAATAAGAAATGGACAATAGAGGAATTATGAAAATATGCACATGAAGGCAGTGTTATTAATATCGTATTTGTCATCCAACCGGTCAAGATATTGATATACTAGTATAGTGGTTCAACCAATGATTTACTGATAAAACTAAATACTAGTGAAGTTAAATATACATATATTTTATACTAACATTAATGTTAAAAATAATAAAGAAGACAATACCAACTTTTATTTATAATAATTTTTTGTACTACAAAGGGTATTCTCTCACACTTTTTGGGTAAGGAATTAATCCATTTTGGGTGCAGGATTGCCCCCTCCCAACAAGTGTCGCTGAAACATTGATCTCTTGGTTTATCAATCCATTTTCTTTTATTTGAAACATTGATCTCTTGGTCATCCTAAGAATCTAGTTGAGCTTTACACCAATAGAGTAACATTTTGTTGGTTTTTATTTATAATATTTGTTAAAACAAAAATACATCGGTTGGTGGTAGACCATGTTTTAGAAGTATAAAAAATATAGTAATTGTGTGTTTGATCCTTCATACTAATATTTTAGTAAAAATAAGTCATTTTTGTTAACATATAAATTTAAATGAAATTAGATGGTATGCTTCAATTGAAAATCGGTTGGTATGGTCACTATGACAACGGTTTTTACCTTTCCTTTTAGGCAATGGTTTTTAACCGTTGGCATTAAGTTGAAGGAAAACCGTTGCCTATTTTAAATATTAGAGAACGGTTTTAAAAAAGTGCTGCCAAAAGTAAAAAAATCGTGGCCTAAATAAAAGGCAATGCCTCAGACTACCACAGTTACAAAACCATTGCCTATGATAAAAACAATGGTTTTTTTTAATGTGACCACGGTTTCTAACCGTTGTAGAAGGTCAAAAATGTTGTAGTATGCATAACTGGTATAATTATTATACTGTACCAGTATTAGGATCAATTCGCCGGTTGAACCAACCGACACGAACCGATTTTCATAACATTGTGTGGAGGGTTTTAGAAACTCTTCAAAACATTCCTCTCTCTTTCACCCAACTCTCAAATAAAGGAGAAATTTTCCAAAATCATCTCTTCCATTTTTTTCCCTTCCCTCTCAAAACTAGACTCCCAAACAGCCTTAACATTTTCTATTAACTTCCAACTATGCTTAACTTGTTGATAAAGTTTAATAATAATCTGAATAACAGGATTGTTATATAATTTGGTAAAATTTTGTTTTGTGGTCTTTGGATCTTTATTTGTTCATCATCTTTTACAAATTAAGTAGATACTTTAATGGAATTCATTTGACAAAGAGCCACATTTAAATTGTGGTTGGGATAACTGTGTGATCACTATGATATGATTTGTGGTTGTTGTAATGTAATTTTTTGTGATAAAAAAATATTTTTAAATTTTATATAATCTGATGTGGTTCAATACGGTCTGGTGAAATTATATTGTATTTTGATATGATTACAATATTATGATTCAATATTACACCATGATTAGAGAGAAATAAAACTTAGATGATCACCCATATAATTTTGACATTGTATGAAGATATATTACTATCCCTTAAATAGGGACATATGAAATTTTGCTATCTCCTTACTCCATAGACTTAAAATAAGAACTCTTGAAGTGGCTATTCAAATTTGTAAACTGAATATTAGTTTCTAAAGAAGCCAACTATTTTTTATTTAATTGGGTGAGTAGTGAGCCAACTTTAAAAAATCAATGGTAGGGTGAAGCAATCTATGAAGTTTTAGGTGGGAGATCTTAGACCACACCACTTCTCAAAGAATCAAGTAATATTTTTCCAAGTCAATTCAGAAGTTGTATTAGGCCAATAAAACCCTCTGATTGACCAAACATTTTAGGATTCCTAACTAAAAAGTCATATTGGATGCTAATTTTAAAATTTTAGATAAATATAGATAATGATAAATAATAACTTAATAACTTCTTGTACTTCATTTGTTGACAGTGAGTTTCTGACAGGTTATATGTTAATGTTATAATGTTTGTTATGAGATTTATTAGAAAAGGGATATGATATAATATTATAGTTTATTATTTAGATTTAATTAAATATTCATATTAGATGAATATTTTTATAATGTTCTTATTGTGAGATGATGACACTTGTGTCGTCATCATTATTTTAGGATTTTTCCTATTTTCTTTATATAGTGTGTTGTTGATCTATAATATAAGGGAATCAAAATGAAATATGAATTTTATCTCTAGTATTATTTCTTTTCTTAGGAGTAGAATAATTTATAGTTTAATTCCTTGCTAGGAGAAATTTGTTCATATCAATTGATGCTTTCATTTAGTCCTCAATGCGTCCCATGAGTGTGGATGATGCTCTCTTGTTCATAAACAAGAAGTTTCAACAATTCCAAAATGAAGATGATGCACGACATGAATCCCTTCTCAAGGTCCTTGCCAACCTTAATTATAAGGTAACAATTCTAAGCATCCTTTCTCAATACTCTCATTGTTCATCTCATGTTACCAATATCTTCCAAAACCCTTACCTCTACATTCAAATTACCACCACCAAACCCCAACAACCACATATCTCACAGGAGTGGAGGCACCTGGCAAAGAACTTTATTTGAGTGTATATTCCATTTTTTTGGATGTGCTTTTGGCAATTCTCATGTTGTTTGCAACATATGCGGGATCCAAATAGTGCACCAACAAGTAAAACAACATGCACAAAATAGTCTTGGTGTGCAAGGTCAGTGCAACAAGTGACTATTACTCAGGATCCTTCAACTTGTAGTGTCATTCCATCTACTGATCAGAACCAGACTACTACAGCATCAACGAATTCTCAATTTATGACTTCTCAAACCGTTGCTACAACTGTTACACTTGGACAGGTTTTGGAACAACTGCCTAAGTGAGTTTCTCAAACTCAACCTTTGGGCCAGACTGTTGTGCAACCAACTACAAAGCAATGTTATCAGCAAGAATAATATCATCAATATTACCAGCAATATCTTGGACAAGATCCATACCAACAATAGTATTAACAATACTACCCGTATCAATAACATAAAGATGAAGATAATATTGTAGTGGATGGAGACTCAAATGAAAATATATTACTTGATTTTGGGTCATTGAAAGAAAAATAAGAAATCATCCATCAGATCTCAGGTGTTGAAACCTTTGTCCATCAAACATTAGAGAAAACCATAACTATTGAGTCTCTCCCTGAAACTCACAAAGAAAATGAAGAATTAGTTTTGTTTCAAGTAGTTTAGGATGCTTTTGCATTTGGAATCTATTACCTATATAATAAAAAAAGGTTCTTATCACATCATCATGGGCACATGTCAACTTTTCCTTCAATATTTTCCCTTCAAAACAACTCCATTTGTTATTGTGAAGCCTCACACACCAGATATGAGCTTCTATATTTTTCCATTATTATAATAAATGTTTAAATTCAAATAGCAATGACAGATTACATTAAATTGTAGTTGAATAATTTTTTAAGTACATCTCTTTATCTTCCAATCTCCTCTCTCGAATCTATTAACTAATATTATTCCAACACACACGATCAAGTAAAGAAAGAAAAACACATCAATTGTAAGAAAAAATGGAAGGAAAATCATTTCTTATTATTTGAATATCTTCCAATCTCCTCTTTCCAATCTATTAACTAATATTCCAACACACTATCAAAGAAAGAAAAAAACACATTAATTATAAAAAATGGAAGGCATTCTTAATTCTCTTTTGAAAAACATCATCATGATTAAATTAGAAATACAATTATTTTTAATTTCTATTTAGATCTAAAATTACAAGGTTAAAATTAATGAGTGGAGTTCTGGAAAATCATTTCTTATTATTTGATATATAACAAGGAGTAAGTGAAATATTGTTTGAAAATTCTATTTGAAATGTTATTCGAAATTGTCATTTATTTTTCTTATGTGTTTGAACAAACAAATATAGGTTAACACATGCGTGTTCATAACAATACGAATGCACTGGTAACATATGTGTTTTTAACCATGCGAATGCACGAGCAATATGCATGTTCTTAACCATAAATGCATATACAATATGTGTGTTCTTAATCATGCGGCAAAAAAAATACAATTCGTGCAAATACACGGGTAACTTGGTAGTTTTGGTTAGAAAATAAAAGGAGAAGGAGAAAAAAATGAAGAATATTGATTTTATGTAAATTCTCGTAGAAGAAATAAATATTTTGAATAAAACATTGTCTCTTGATTTTACAAAAGATTGTGATGACAATGTGCAATCTTGGCCATTAAGAGAAACCATAAATTCAAGTGCATCACTAGATGGTGGAGTGATCCATGTAAAATAATTTTGGCCTCTCACAAATACCATGTGGCCTCCTTATTATTTTCTACTATCTTTATAGATGACCAAAGTTCACATGGAACTTATGTTACAAAATATCTAATAACATATCCTCAAAAGATAGACCTTAGTGTCATCTTTTACACTACTAACATGTCCTACTTTTCTATCACATCCTGAAACCACATTCATTCCTCTCTCTATTTTACATGACATGTACTGCAACTTTTTCCCTCCAGTGTGAAATATTATGCACAACTCTTGACTAATTGAAATTTTGAAATTGGGCTCATTCATATATGATTCTTAGACCTTTTTAGTAATTAATGACAAAAACAGTGATAAACTTTCCAATGTAATATATCAAACTTGTGGAATTCTTAAGCAACTATCCAACCTTGAGGACAAGTTTAATTTCAAAGGAATGTATGTTAATGCTATGATGTTTGTTATGAGGTTTATTAGAAAGGGGATATGATAGAATATTATAGTTTATTATTTAGATTTAATTAAATATTCATATTAGATGAATATTTCTAGAATGTTCTTAATGTGAGATGATAATAGTTGTGTGATTATGATCATTTTAGGATTTTCTCTATTTTCTTTTAATAGTGTTTTGTTCACCCATAATGGAAGTGAATCAAAATGAAATATAAATTTTATCACTAGTATTATTTTTTCCTTAGGAGTAGAATAATTTATAGTTTAATTCTTGGATAGGAAGAATTTGTTCCCTATCAGTTTCACCCAATTGATTTTCCATTTTCTGAAGGTGATACTTTTATAAAACATAAATCGGAAATGCAATAAGTCAGAATCTAACTACTAATTAAACAAATTCATAATATTAATTTTAAAACTTTATCACCAAACCATGTAGTCATTAATTATATTTTTTGTCCTATCAATGATATCTTTCACCTTATGGTAAAGAACTAATGTTTTTCGGTGTGGGTGATTGTCCCTCCCAACAAACATCGCTATCAAGAATCGAGCCTTGACATTTTTAATCTTTCTGAGAATCTAGCTGGTCTTACACTACTAGATGAATGCTATATCAACTCTTAACTTATTAGGTGACAATTTAAATTATATGATTATACAATATTGATATATAATTAGATTATAATTTATATATGATATCAATTTAAATATATTATGCTTTAATGTAAATATATATGTTTATTATATTAACCTTAATTATATAGGTATATTATATATTAATAATTAAATAGTAATATATAATGCATGTATAATTATCTATGTGAAAAAATACCTCCAGTACATGTGGTTTCTAAATACTAGGATTTGAGAAGAGTAAATATACATAATTTTATCTTACTAGGATTTGAGAAGAGTAAATATACATAATTTTATCTTATAAGCAGATATACATATAATTATATATTAATATAAATAAAACATGGAATAGAAAAAAAGGAAACCGACAATATCTAAGGAAACTGAGTAGAGAAGTGAACTGTCTAAGAGTTTGCAAATTAGAAGGCAACACATCTAAATGTTATTTATTACATAATTCGTCTCTCGTTCATACTTCTTTAGGACCCACATCTTTTATCTTAAAGTTTGTACAACTCCATGTACATTTTATTTTTAAATGGTCAGAAAAGTAAAAGATGAATTAAATACAAATTGAATTTATATTTTCTGACTACTGAGAATGAAATATTATATGGAATGATAAATATTTTAGGATAGAAGATGTGCTCCCAACACGGGTGGGGTCTGGTTCATACTGGTTCAGATTTTTAGTACGAGTATGCCACGTTATTTGTCAAAACTTCGTTTGTTGACGGACATTAGTGAGAATTTTTGGGTGTGAAATCTAAAAAACTCTGAAGTCCCACATATAAGAGTTTTTCAAAAACAACTCCCAAGTCCCACATTGGAGAGATGAGGAACTTGGAAAAAATATCATGTTATAAATAGATGTCTTCTCCCCTTATTATAACTTGCCCCAAGTTGAATGTCCTTTCATTCAAATTTTTCTTTCTCCCTCATATTTTTCGACGATAAATTTCAGGCAAACTTCTCCCCCATTCTTTTCGTGGTACTAAGAATTGGCAAAGACAACCAAATTGTAGGAATTTCGAGAACTGACACTGGTAGTCAGTATTGAGGGAAAAGAATTGGCACAAGTAGCCAAATTGTGAGCATTTCGAGATTTGACACTGGTAGTCAGTATAGTAGGAAAAGAATTGACACGAGTAGCCATATTGTGAGAAGTTCGAGAATTGGCACTAATAGCCATATTGCGAGAATTGACACTGGTAACCATATTATGGGAATTTCGAGAATTGGCAGTGATAGCCATATTGTGTTGGGTGTATTCGAGATTGGTTCTTACAGTGTAGTAAGAATTCGATAACAGAGATCTGGGTTGTTTTATCCTGGGGACGACATGGTTGATAGTCTGCTTGCACATTTTGGACAGTGCCACAAAACATCTTAAAGAGAGCGACCTGGTCGTGACTCAGCCAATAAGTATTATTTCGTGTCATTTATAATTGTTGCAACCTACAGTAACAACAATTTTAAGATGTTTCTACTACAATGACATTTGTAGATAATTACTAGACCGAACAACTTTGACCTGAACAAACCATTTCAATTTGACGGGACAAATTTCAAACAGTGGCAACATAAGATGAAATTTCCTCACTATGAGAAATGTTGTAGACATTCTGAAAACCGATATCTCGGTGTTGCTGGAGAAAGCCGAAAAAAAGAAAAAATATAAACTAGCTATTAAACTAGCTATCTGGAATGAAAATAATCAATCATGTAAGAATTTCATTCTAAATGGGTTGTCTGAAGATCTCTGCGATTACTATAGTCCATACAAGTCTGCCAAATTAATTTGGTATGCAGTTGAAAAAAATATGGTACTAAGGAATTTGAGACTAAAAAGTATGATGTTAGTCATTACCTCAAGTATCATATGACTGATGATAAATCAGTAAAGTTTCAGTCTAATGAGATAAAAAGAATTGCTCATGAAATTATTTATAAAGGTATGCCCCTACAGATTTAAACTCGCAAGTAGAGCCTATGAATGTGTATTCATTGGGTATGTTGTAAACAATAATGCGTATAAGTTTTATGACCTTAACGCAAAAATGATCATTGAGTCTAACGATGTTGACTTCAATGAGAAGAAATTCCATTTTAAATTGAGGAATAGTGGGGGCACTTCAACTAGTCACATACTTGTGATAAGAGATAATGATAAAAAAAATAGAAAGGTTTGAAATAGACCCTAGAAGATGTAAGAGAGCAAGAACTACAAGATAGTATAAACCTGATTATATGGTCTATATATTGGAGGAGAATCCATCAACTCTCCGAGAAGTTTTCACTCTTTGGAAGCTAACTTGTGGCAAGAAGCCATAAATAATGAGATGGACTATATAGAGTCTAACAAGAAACATACTATTTTAGCTCAATCCACTATGGAAGTTGAGATGATAGCACTAGCAAAAACTAGTGAAGAAGCAAGTTGGCTGAGAAGCTTGCTTGCAAGGCTCTATGGGAAAAACTGATACAAGTTGTGTTGATCCATTGTGATATTACCGTGGCTATTACAAAAATTGAGAACCACTTTTATAACGGTAAGAAAAAAAATACGTCATAAGCACAACATCATTAGAGAGTTACTCTCTATATGAGTTGTTAGGGTCGATCATGTACGCAGTGAGAATAACTTAGCATATCCTTTGACGAAAGGACTAGCTAGAGAGAAAGCCACAATACTTTTAAGACTATGAGACTATTGCCCTTAGAACGAGGATCACTCATGATGGTAACTCGATCTAATTGACTGGAGATCCTAAAAAATAGGTTCAAAATAACAATTTGTGAAGTGATATAGAATTAACATGCTCTAAAATTATGATAAGCATGATTCCTACAGCATATGTAAGGATGAGTTAAACTCTTAATGAAATCTATACTCTAATTGGAGTGAAGTACTTAGGCTATAGGAGTTCTCTTGGTATACTCACCTATGTGAATGTGGAAGTAGGGGCCGCTTCCTATGAAATTATGTGCATAAATTTCTAGAGCGTTCACTATACTGTGATAGACGTCTATGACCTTTAACGCACATGCTTTACAGAATACACCTTTGAAAAGGTTGTATGTGGTTTGATACTAGAGATAGAGTTCAAGACTACAAGTCATTCTAGTAAATATGGATCTTATTCATTATACAAAGGTTCAAGTCATATGACACCTTTGTTTATGCACAGTCTTATTGAGACCACAAAAATTATCGGAAATCGTTTTTAATTTCAAGTGGGGAATTGTTGGAACTTGGTTTGTTGAAAGCCATTAGTGGGAAATTTTGGGTGTGAAATCTAAAAAAATCCCAAGTCCCACATAGAAGAGTTTTGAAATAACAACTTCCAAGTCCCACATTTGAGAGATGAGGAACTTGAAAAAAATCTCATGTTATAAATAGAGGTCTTCTTCCCTCATTATAACTCGCCTCAAGTTGAATGCACTTTCATTGAATTTTTTCTTTCTCCCTCATATTTTCCGTCGATGAATTTCCGGCAAACTTCTCTCCCTTTCTTTATGTGGTACTAAGAATTGACACAAATAACCAAATTGTGGGAATTTCGAGAACTGACACTGGTAGTTAGTATTGAGGGAAAAGAATTGACACAAGTAGCCAAATTATGGGCATTTCGAGAACTGATATTGGTAGTTAGTATAGTAGGAAAATAATTGGCATGAGTAGCCATATTGTGAGAATTTCGAGAATTGACCTTGGTAGCCATATTGCGAGAATTTTGAGAATTGGCAATGGTAGCCATATTGTGGGAATTACGAGAATTGGCAGTGATAGCCATATTATGGTGGGTGTATTCAAGATCGATTCTTACAGTGCAGTAAGAATTCGATAACAGAGATCTAAGCTGTTTTATCTTAGGGACGACATGGTTGATAGTCTGCTTGCACATTTTGGATAGTGCCACGAAACGTCTTAAAGAGAGCGACTTGATCATGACTCAACCAATAAGTATTATTTCGTATCATTTATAATTGTTGCAAGCTACGGTAACAATATTATTGAAATTGAACCAACTCATAGATTTATTATTATACCCCAAACAAAGTAATTAGGGGCAGATGATTTAAGGGGTAGGTGGGGCAGCTGTCCCCCTGAATTTTTTTAAAATGTTTTTTTTTAATGTTTTTTATCTTATGGAATATATTTGTTGTCCTACAAAGTGTGTCACTCTATGTGTTACATGTTGTGGTTGACCAGAAAATTAGTTAATTATTAAATTTTTAAATTATACAAGATGACACATAGAATGCCACACTTTTTGGAATAGGAGATGTACTCGCTTTACCTACATCCAAATGACATTTATATGGAAATACTCTTTCAAATTCACATGTTTCTTTAATTTGTAGTTTAATAAACAAATATTGTGCAACTTGTGTTGTTATTCTAAAAATTGTACATGATGGATCAAACTCTTACACATATAGATGATGGTGTTGCTTATAGTAATATGACTTCATTTGAGTTCGTAATGATTTTACAATTGATAAAGAGATTATGTATGTATTTGTAATATGTATCTTAAGGATGCTTATATGTCATTTAATATTAATATATGTATTCGTAATATCTATCATAAGGATGTTTATATGTCATTTAATGTTAATATATGTATTCTTTGTCCAAAAACTCTATCATATGAATTTCAATGAGCAACCAAAAATTAGTTTAAGATGTCAATTTGAATATTTTTTCTTGGAGTCATTAGTTATTCAAGTTTGAAAATTTCTAAATCATATGTTGCTAGTCATATCGTGTTTTACTAAGTTATCTATCTTATTTTGACTATTGTGGTTCACCTACTATTTAAATATATTTTTAGCAATAAATACTTCTAAACATTAGAAAATGAATTTCTTGCATACAACATAACGATTTATATGAAAATGAAATAACTGAAATTCTTTACTCTAGCTAGTTCAATTATGTATGTTTTTTTATATTTTTCTTTATAGTTTTAGTTGTAAATAGTAATTAAATATTATTGCCTCTTCTAAAGTTTAGATCAAGATCCACCACTTCTTTTCTTTTCTAAGACTAAATTAACTTATCTATTCACAAAACAAAAGACTGTCAAAAACCATGGGCGTGCCTGTACAACACAATTTCAGTCATTAAATACCTTTTAGTGGTCCAAAATTTAAAAGATTTAATGGTTAAAATTTGTGCAAAAGGCAACAAATGGCTGGACTTTATGCTGCAGAAAGATATACCAATTTTTAGTCAAATGGTCCATACACCTAAAGTTACCCTGCATTGGCATGGACCCAGATGGTTTTGATGAATGTTTAAAAACATGTAAATATTATTTCAGTGGAAATAATGTAACAGATATAAAATAATAATATTGTGTAACAAATTAATAACATAAATGAAAGATAGTATTAATCATTTGATAAAATGTGAAATATTTTAGCCCAGCTTAGGTTTGAAATGTAAATTTAAACAAAGATACATTTCTTATTTGAATGTTATAAGTTGTAGCAAACCTACAATGACGAGCAATAATAAAATAAAAAAATATGTTGTAAATACAATTGAAATTAAGTATAATGGTCCAAATTAAGAATATTGCACTCAATCTTAATGTGTCTAATATGTTACATCCTCACAACAATATATAAATATTAACCCATTATAAAAACAGGATTAGCATTTCCATACATGATACAATGCATAAGTAATTTAAAGTTTGAAAATGGTTTAGGAAGCTATGCTTCAAACAAACAACAAAGAATCTATACTTATTTGTTAGACATTTTTGCTTAAAGACAATGTTTGTTGTAGTATTGATTGTAATTTTTCTTTGTCATTTATTAATATTTTTAGTCTTTGCTTGCTCTCAACTCTAGAAAAGGCACACATATTTGATCATGGCTAAAAGTAAGTTGAGGTAGGTATAATCCAACTTTTAATAGTGATTGACCTTGTGACTTGTTGATTGTCATGTCATATGAGATAATTATAGGAAACTATCTCCTTGTTAGTTTGAAAGGCCATGGTAATTGGGACAGAGACAAACTCATTCGCAGAATGTAGAACATTTGCCAACATTTTTTCATGTCATTATCTTTGCTTAAATAACATGGTTTGCCAACCTTTTGACAATCATTCTTGTTCCATTGTGTAATCCTTTTGATTGGCCTAGATTTGTCAATAACATTATGGAGTACTGATTCTCAATTTCATCTAGTTGTTAGGTAGACCTGATGTTTTAATGGGATTTAAAAAATCAGAAATAAATGTTATAAGTTTTGATTAGCCTTAGACTTGTCAATGGAATCCAAGCTTAAATATTCCCTTTCATCACCTACATTTAGAAATAAAGTTATTAATGTTATGCTATTAATGTGTATGTAAAGTATTGAACATTTTAAATAATTACTTGGAATCAATGGCGGAACATAATTATTTATTTTGTCACCACTCTCAATTGTTGATGCCAAAATAACTCTACATTGTATGAAGTCATCATTTAAGTATTTCTCCACTAAATTAGGGTATATAGTTTTAACAATAGCATGTATTGGATCATCATTATCACTGATAAGAAATTGTTTAGGTATTTCAATTCATTCATAACCAACATTTGTCTCAGACAATTTTCAATCACCTATATCTAAAATCTATTATGCAAATTTTTTAAGTTCTAGTTCATTTGTATTGTGCAAACTATGTTGTAAGCGCGTATTTTTTTGTTAAAGTTGATACCCGAAAAGTATCCCAAACATAATAAGCATTTATTGATGTATTGATAATGTTAGAATGGTTTCCTCTTGTAATAATTGGGAGAATTAGCTTGAAGTCATCATAAAAAATAATAACTTTCCCACCAAAATTAGAATTTCTATTGTCTTTAACACTCATGATAATTATGAGGGTTTTATCCAGTGCTTCAAAAAAGACTTTTGTATCATTAGAGTTTCATCCCATCTTGTTAACTTTCTTTGTTTTAACATTTGTGCAAGTTGATTTCCTTGATGTATATTACAAGTTGAGTTTTCTAGTGTAATAACTTATATGGCAAACTTTGAGTGAATTGTCCTTCTTCCAGACAATAGCAAAGAAGTTATGCCACTAGAAATTACAGTAAGAACAATGTGATTTTGTGAACACGAAGCTGTAGCTAACGTTTTCTACATGTAGGATATTAAACCATTAGTAAGGATGATGTGAATATGGGAAAATATAAATTATTTACTAAATGTGGTATGAAAAGAACTTTAGTTTACATGTAAGAGAATTAAAATAATTTTTGAATTCATCTCTCAAATTAACTCTCTCATAATCATGCTAAGCATATATAATTATATTTCCTAATAGACTTGTGATGCTCCCTTTTGGATATGACATTGTTGGATAATCCTTAAGATTTTTTATATGATTGCAATATATTCTCGATGTCTAATAAACTTACATTTTTGCAAGTATTATCATATGTTTTATAACAAGTATTGTCATATGTTTTTAGAGATAAATGTATATAAAATAAATTTGACAAAAAATAAGAAAATAGTATGCATACCTTGTATGTTGGACAATTTTCTTTGTTCATAATGAATATCATCTATTAAATGTTGCTATCTTTCTTCCTACACATGATTTGAACCATTAATATTATTTGAGGTTAGCATTGTCAAAAGTAAATTTATCAAAAAGTAACCTGATCCCCGACCTTTTGCTTCTTTAATAGCTTCAATACATTTCCTATCATCTTCAAGAAAGCCCATTGTAAAGCATGCATATTTGAAACTTGAACAAATTACATTGGCATCAAATCAAATGTCTTCTTAAGTACTTGATCTTTTAACTGCAGTTAACATCATTATCAAATAAAATAGTTCTCCAGTACTTGAAGGAACCCAAATGAGTCTCCTAATTGTGTACATTTGTTTCCTTGGTTTCCAACATCTCTTGGCACTGATGTAGGCATATTTTGAAATAAATTGTGCATATATCAAATTTATTGCATCTAAATAAAAAAAAATTGAGGTCCACGATGTAAACATTGATTATTTAATAGTAGGCTTAGAAAGAGTATCATCAATGACTTCACAATCATTAAATATAACATATTGTTCATTCCAAGATGAAAGTATAATCTTTGAACGACTAGGGATCTACCATTAATCAAAAAATAAAACATTCTCATACATTCTTCACATAGTGACATATACATGGAGTCTATATATTGTTTGATTTCATCAATTTTTTTAACTTGAGATTTTGTTCCATTTTCTATAGGGACAATGATAGTAGTCACCCGAACATAGCCTTTGTGAATGTACTTGATTGAAGTACTTTTATTACACAATTTCATGTTGATATGTGCTTGATATTTCAACATCAATTTTGGATTGTAAGGGACTATATGACAAATTTTAAGAGAAACACCAATCTTGGCAATGGTATACCCATGCTCTCGTCTTATATAAACCGGATAACTATCTTGGTCAATAATCACATTGTTATGAAATTTCTTTGGGTAATATTTTGAGCATTTCCCATTCTTCACATATGGTGATTTTATATTAATAGATCCACAAGAATCATGGACCATATGAGATTTAAATAATTCATAAATCTTTCTCTTCTACAGGATTTGGTACTTCAGCTGAAATTATATCTTGTTAGTATCTTTGGTATATGGATACTTGGAAGCTGAATGTTAAAATATTAGAATGTGAGCATGTGGTGTTGGGATATAAGATATGCCCAAGAACCAATGTCTCATGTTTATAATAATTAAGTTGTATTTATTATTATCTTGCTATCATATTCATTGTTTATCAAAATAATTAATATGAAAGGTCCTCGATTAAAATTAGACACTTATTATTATAATAGAGATTATAATAATGAAAAATAAATCTTTTTATAATTTTAATCTAAGTTATTCTTGATCATAAGATTATTAAGCTTATGACATTATTAATTCAGATAGATCAATATATGTATAGTAGTCTTTATTAGATAAAGATTAATATACATTATCTGTTAAATTAGACATATAAATGATGCATATATAGAGATATGACCATCAAACTGATTCAAAGGAGAATTCTTAATGGTTAATAGATTACCTTTGAATTGTCAATAAGATATTCTTATGAAGAAATATATATTTTCCTTAAACTTGAGATTATCATAGTAATTAAAAAAGTTATTTCTTATATTTTGATATTAGATACCTAATATTTATGATATTAATTGAATGATTATTGAGTATAATTAATTTCTTGTAGGATTAATGATTAATCAAGAAAGAATCCACCAACTCATGGTAATGAGTTTGAGCTCTATAGAAATAAAGACATTGACCAATGGAAATGAATAATTGAGTTTCTTAAGTCATTCAGTACACGTTAACTTACTAGAATTTGTCAATTATAATATTCTAGAGTTAACATAAAGTTGTAAATATGGAATGAAATATTATATTAATCTTTCAATGATTCTAAAGTAAAAGATATTACTTCATTTATATTTGGTCGTTGTGGAGTGTTGCAAGGTGACAACCTTGATTAGTTAATTTACTAACGGTTTAGTAATGAACCTACAAGGTCACACATAACGAGTGTACTGATTTTTGTTGGACGAGAAAATATTATTTACATAGAGTTGTAAATATTGAAGGATTATTAATATCGCCTACAATAGGAGCTGCAACTTCTGAAACATTTGGTAGACTATAAATCCTTCCATTGGTAAATATGAGAAATGAGCTTTAGCTTGAGATCATTAATTGTTGAATATTGAAAACGCTCCTTACACATCCTAAATGACTAATCAAGAGTAGTGTTTGTTAAAAGCAGAAGTTAATTCAAAAGTTAGTTAGATAGTTAGAGAATTTGTTATTTGTAGAAAGTAGTTAGTTGAAGGTAGTTATCATTGACTATAAATAGAAAGTTTTGGTTAATCAAAGATCAACACAATTACACAATTCAATCATATACTATCTTCTATTCTCGTCTTTCAACCACACCATTGTGTTGTGGTGTGTAAGGAGCTGTGATTTCATACACTATTCCATTATCCAAGCAGAATTTGTCCATCTCCCTTGAGCAGAACTCACCCCCTCCATCAGTTCTCAATACCTTGATGTATCTTCCAGATTGTTTTTCAGCTATAGTCTTGAACAGTTTGAACATTTCAAAAACCTCACTCTTGGTCTTGAGCAGATAAACCCACATTTTTCTACTGAATTCATCAACAAAAGACACAAAATACTTATTAACTCCCATTGAGACAATATCAATTGGACCACATACATATGAATATATCACATCTAATACATCATTCGATCTAGGTGCAGTATATGAGCTAAAGGAGGTTCTAGATTGTTTTCTTGTCAAGCAATTCTCACATACCTTTGAGGGAAGCTGTATTTGTGTTAGACTAAGCACCATACCTTTTGATTTCAGAATATTTAGGTCCTTAAAATTTAAGTGACCAAATCTTTGATGCCATAACCAAGAGCTGTCCTTTTCTTCTTTAGCTGATAGATAGATTGAATCCATAGCATTTACCTTGACCTGGAAGGTCCCGTTTCTTGTGAGAGGAACTTTCAGGATCAACTTATGATGAACATCATAAACCACAAGATGACCAGATATCATGTGCAGGGTGAATCCCTTCTCCAACAAATGGCCCATACTGATGAGGTTGCTTTTCAAACCAGGAACATATAACACCTGAGTTATCACAACATCCTTCCCATCTTCCTTTTTGACCCTAACATCACCAATTCCTTCTGCTGAGATGTATCTATCATCAGCAAATCTCACTCCACTCTTCTTGCTTTGATCAAGATTGACAAGCCATTCTTTGTGGCCGGTCATATGATTTGAGCATCCTGAATCGATGTACTAAACCCCTGGTCTATTATCTCCTTCATTTGCCACCATCATAAGAGTGACTGGTTCTTCATCTGATACATTGTTTTCTTTAACAAGATTAGCTTCATTGCTAGGAGCCTTGCATTCTGCTGAGAAATGGCCTATTTTTTTGCAATTGAAGCATCTTATTGACTTCCTATCAAACCTTCTTTTACCTCCTCTCCAATTTTGTGAACCCCCACTTCCTTTTGATGGTTCTGAGTTGTCACCTTCTTCATAATTCTGAGATTGTTTCCCAGAATTCATTGAATTTCCTCTGTAATCTCTGAACCTTCCTCTTCTTCGATTTCCCCTCTTGTTGGAGAAGGCTCCTCTTTTCCAGGTTTGAGCCTGAAGAACCTGATCCTGAGATTTTTCACTCGACCTTTCCAGCATACGTTGCTCATGTGCCTCTAAGGATCCCTGCAATTCCTCCACTTTAAGTATAGCTAGGTTCTTTGATTCCTCTATAGCCACGACAATGTGATCGAATTTTGGAGCTAAAGTGCGAAGAATTTTCTCAATAATGGTTTGATCCGTTATTAGTTCACCAGAGGCTTTCATTAGGTTTGTTAGAGCAATTACACGATTGAAGAACTCTGCTACCTTCTCATTGATCTCCATCTGCATCAGTTCGTATTGACGTCTTAAGGTTTGTAAACGAACCTTCTTCAGCTGATTTTCACCTTCGTTACACTTCTCAAGAATCTGCCATGCTTCACGCGAATTTTCCACTGATGCAATCTTCTCAAAATGCGCATTGTCGACGCATTGATGAAGGAAGAACATAGCTTTGTTGTCTTTCTTCTTGTTTTCCCTATGCACAACTCTTAGTGCATCTGTTGCACCTTCTGCAAGTTCTGGATAGCCTTCTTCAACCACTTCACGAACTTCTTGATATGCGAATATCACCTTCATCTAGACACTCCATTTGTTCCAGTTCTTGTCGTCGAGAATGGGGAGATTTGCAGGGAAGCTACCATTAGTTGGACCCATTTTCCAGCCACAACCAAAGCTCTAGATACTAGTTTTGTTAGAGAAGAATGGCAAAGATGAAGAGAATAGAAGATAGTATATGATTGAATTGGGTAATTGTGTTGATCTTTGATTAACCAAGACTTTCTATTTATAGTCAATGATTGAATATGGTAAGAAGTATGCTAAAAGAAAAGAAGCTTCCACATAATTTCTAGGGTGAAGCTGTGATGACAGTTGCATATGTGTTGAACCTATGTCCTACAAAGAAGCTTGACTCACATGTACCTGAGGAAATCTAGTCAGGACAAAAGCCTTCAGTCCAACATCTAAGGGTTTTTGGATGTTTATGTCATAAATATATCCCTGATTAGAGAAGAAAGAAATTGGATGACAAAAGTGAGTCTATGATCTTCCTAGGCTACAATCCTACTGGTGCATACAAGTTGTATAATCCAAGAACCAGAAAGGTGAAATTCAGCAGGGATGTATTGTTTGAAGAACAAAGTACATGGAATTTAGATAATGCAAATGATCAAGCAGTAGCTAAAGTTGATTTGGATCTAGATCAGAGTACACCTGATTTATATGTTACCAATGAACAAACTATTGAGGAACCAGGTTCACTTCAACATCAAAGACCAATCAGAAACAGAGCACCACCACCCAGATTGAATGACTTTGAACTGTTTCAGGACTATGAAATTGGGAATGATGGTGAAATAATCCATATGACACTACTTGCTGATGCATATCCAATCAGACTTGAGAAGGCCATAGTTGATGAAACATGGAGAACAACAATGAAGGAGGAACTGAACTCAATTGAAAAGAATGGAACTTGGGAATTAGTAGAGCTTCCAGAAGATAAAACACCCATATTAGTCAAATGAGAGTACAAAGTTAAACTCAATCCTGACAAGTCTATCTCAAGACACAAAGCCAGACTTGTTGTTAGAGGATTTATGCAAAAAGAAGGATTGGATTATTCAGAAGTCTTTGCTCCCGTTGCAAGGATAGAGACAATAAGATTGGTAGTAGCTTTGGCTAGTTGGAAAGGATGGGAACTATGGCAGCTTGATGTTAAGTATGCATTTTTGAATGGTCCACTAGAGTAGGAAGTCTACACCACTCAGCCTCCTGGTTTTGAGCTTAAAGGGAGTGCAGATAAGGATAAGGTGCTTAGGCTCAAGAAAGTCTTATATGGCTTAAAACAAGCACCTAGAGCCTAGAATAAGAGGATAGATGCCTTCCTATCCAGAATTGGCTTCACCAAATGCTCTATTGAACATGGTGTGTACATAAGGCAATATGGTTCTGATGAAATCATACTTATTTGCCTCTATGTTGATGACTTGCTCATCATTGATAACAACAACACAAAGATAGAAGAAGTGAAAAAATGTCTGAGTAATGAGTTTGAAATGACTAACTTAGGCAAGTTGGCATACTTCCTAGGCATTGAGTTTGTTCAAAGCAACGAGGGCATCTTGATGCATCAGAAAAGGTATACTCTAGAAGTATTGAAAAGGTTTAATCTGCTGCAATGCAACTCTGCAAACACACCAGTAGATGCAAACCTGAAACTAGGAACTTGTGAGCAAGAAATCAAGGTTGACAACACCATGTTCTGAAAAATGGTTGGTTGTTTGAGGTTCTTATGCCATAGCAGATTAGAAATATCCTATGGTGTGGTTCTTGTCAGCAGGTATATGAATTCTCCTAGGCACTCTCACTTTATTGCAGCTAAGAGAATTCTCAGGTACTTAAAGGGAACACTCGATCATAGAGTAATGTTTCCTAGCAATATGAAGAACAATCAAAATCAGTGCATTCTGCATCTTGAAGCATTCACTGACTCAGACTGGGGTGGTGATCCAGTGGACAGGCGTAGCACAATGGGATATGTATTCTTCCTTAGGAAAGCACCTATATCGTGGTCATCTAGGAAGCAGGATGTGGTGGCATTGTCAACCTGTGAGGCGGAATACATAGCAGCTTGCTATGCTGCGTGCCAAGGCATATGGATTCAAGCACTAATGAAGGAATTGAGCTTGGGAAATAAGGAAGCAGTTGTGTTGAATGTTGATAACAAATCTGCCATTAATCTTGCCAAGAATCCAGTCTCACATGGTAAATCTAAGCACATTTAAACCAAGTATCATTTCCTAAGGGATCAGGTCACCAAAGGAAAGATCAAATTGCAACATTGTTGCACAAATTTACAAATAGCAGATGTGATGACTAAACCGCTAAGGGTGGCACGATTTGAAGCATTAACACAGATGATGAAGGTGAAAACGTGTGGACATTGTCACACAAAATCTAACAGAGCTTAAAGCAGTGTTTCTGTTCATTTTTAGCAAATTTGTTAATGTCATCTTATGTACAAACTTTTGGATTAAGAGGGGATGTTGAAAACAGAAGTTAATTCAAAAGTTAGTTAGGTAGTTAGAGAATTTGCTATTTGCAGAAAGTAGTTAGTTGAAGGAAGTTATCATTGACTATAAATAGAAAGTCTTGGTTAAACAAAGAGCAACACAATTACACAATTCAATCATACACTATCTTCTATTCTCTTCATCTTTGCCATTCTTCTCTAACAGTGTTGTCTTCATCTAGCATGGCTGGCTGACAATTTGCAAACAATTTGTGGATATGGCTGCCCTTGGTTCCTAGTAGATAATAAATGAAATATTATATGTTAGAAAAAAAATTGTTAAATTTTGTAAACAAGTACTATGTCTGCCACCGTAAGGTGAATAATTAAATAATTACCTTAATCTTGCAATCTTGTTTTGTATTTCATTCTCAATATCATATATGTATAGAGTTGTGCAAACTTTAGAGCATTGCCATCCATGGGCAACAAACTATAAAAAAAAATGACATGTTTAACCTTGTATTCTAAATGAAGGTGGTCATCTTCCATAGTCAAAGCCCTTTTCTATTTTTGCTCTAGATGATGTGAATGCAAACATCTTGTTGATAATTTTTACTACCAACTAAGTAGGGATGACAACAAATGCGACCTGTAAGTACCCGTGTAAATACCCGTAGCGGGTATCCGCAATAATAGCTTATGAGCGGGAGCTGGTTTTGTAATACCCGCCCTGCAGGTACCCGTAAAGCTATAAATTTAGTTTTTTAATTAAATTTTTATATATATTTACTATTATTTTGAGATTATATATCATATATTTTATTATTATTTTATAATAAATTACATGCATTTGACTATGGTCATAAATTTATCATATTATTCATGTAATAATTATTTTTACATATTAATTATTACAAAGTATAAAATGTTAGAAATTATAAATTTCTAATTAAGGTGAACATCATATATTTGATACAATAATATCAGCTATTTATTCCGGGGTTACATTATAAGTGATCTAATTAGTGACACCCCTTAGATTTCTAAAAGGTTATAACGGATATGAGCTTAATGAGTGGATACCCACCAGGTTAACCCATAGGGATAATGGGAACCCTATAAGTTAACACATAAGGAAAGTTATGGTCCCCAATACACCAAATCAAAATTTAGTTTTCTCCTCTCCCCATCAGAGTGAAAACGCAAGTCCCAAGAGGAATTAGGGATTTGGTTGAGGAAGGCCATCATACCACAAAACCTCTTTCAGAAATGTAGATCAAAGGAGCACATCCAGGAACATGGATTCAGGTATGACACTGCACCCTTTGATTCGTATATGTGCGTGAGAATCATGAAATTCAAGATCCTATGATTGGTATTTCACCAATCATAAGAAATTTCCAACAAGTGGTATCAGAGCATAGGTTCTGAATTTTATGATTCTCCATTAAGGGTGTTTCCCCCAATCTTATATGAACCCTAATTTTAATTTGGGGTTTATTGAACTACGCTTTCGCTGTTATGTTATAAAGATTGGGAATTTAGGGTTTAATTTGGGAATTTACGCAATCTGATTATTGCATAATTGTCTTAAAATATATGACTTAAGTCAAATTCTTGTTTGTTACTTGATTGCTGCATATGATATATCAATTTTGTGGCGTTATTGAATTCCAATTTTGATTAATCATTCCGTGTGATTTTGAAACGTGGGTCTTCTTCAAAAGATGGATTTTATTTTCTCCAGCAACTTCCAATACTTGAATTCATGCAATCAAAATACCTTAACATTTCTTTAAATGACAGAATACCCCTGCTTTGCATATTTCTGTTTATATGGATATAACTTTGAGTTAAGCTCTTAAGTTCACTTTTCTACATGATTCAGAAAAGTTAGTGTTATGGATGTTTCAAAGAAATATGGGCTAGAGTACTGCTTACTCCATGTCATTATGAAAGGACATCCCTGGTATAGTGAATGAGGCTACGAATTTGTTTATTGTCTAACACAGGAAGCATATTTCTTTGAAATATGTAGATACTTTTAGTGACTTATATTGCTATTGCATGAGTACAAGTGTTTATATTCAAATGCTTTCTTTGCACTTTTCTTTAAATAGCTTGTACTGTTTTGATTTAGAATTATATGAAAAGAAATTGTGGGATTAGATTTGGTAATCATAAAAGATATCAAATCTGAAGGTTTTAATTCCAAAATTATATTTTTTGTAATGGACCCATATTGTTTTAATTTTTTGTCTGGTAATTATTTTGGATTAATTGATGCAATATGTTGCCAAAGTAACATTTATTGTAGAAATTAATTGAATTATACAGATGAGTATGAGATTATTTATGCGAATTGTGTTCGGCCCAAAGGAAGACATAATTTGACAAAATAATAACATACATGTAATGATAAATATGTAACAATTATAAAGTTTCTTTTCATGTGAATAATAGTCGGTCCAAAGAAAAACTATTGTTTGACAGAACTGATTGTTAATATTTGATCATTACACTTAGAGTACCACTTACAAATTGATTTCTCTGTCCAAAGACTAGATATTGATATTGTGTTAGGTATCTTGTGATGGGTCTATTATGTGAACATGTTTTGTTTTATAAATATTACATGATTTGTTTGTTTAGATTTGAACATGTTAATAATTCTTTGTTATATGGATTCAATGTCTTTTACCAATGCTGCAAATTTTTCTGCTCAAATCAGTAACATCCCACTACTGAATGGGACAAACTTTAATGTCTGGAAGGAAGCCGTAGAAATCATTCTCGGCTGTATGGATTTGGATCTGGCACTTCATGTGGAGAAATCCATTTCCACTGCGGAAAACCTCGATGAGGCTAAAATTGAGAAATGGGAACGCTCTAACCGAATGTGCTTGATGATCATGAAACGCTCTATTCCAGATGCGTTTCGGGGCTCTATATCTGAGGGTGAAAGTGCAAGGAAGTTCCTTGAAGAAATAGAACAAGTCTTTGCCAAGAATGAAAAGGCGGAGACGAGTAGCCTTTTGGCTAAACTCATCTCCATGAAGTATAAAGGCAAATGGAACATAAGGGAGTACATTATGGAGATGTCTAATCTCGCATCAAAACTCAAGGCACTTAAGTTAGAGCTTGGTGATGACCTACTCGTGCACTTGATTTTGATCTCTCTTCCTGCACACTTTGGGCAATTCAAAGTGAGCTATAACACTCAGAAGGACAAATGATCCCTTAATGAGCTTATATCTCACTGTGTGCAAGGGGAAGAGAGGTTGCAGAGAGATAAGACTGAGA
>NC_032016.1:3941810-4009217 GCF_001865875.1 Lupinus angustifolius
TGCCAGGCAAACCTAGCATGAATGGTGTTGCTGAGCGACGAAACCGAACTCTTAAGGATATGGTGAGAAGTATGATTAGTCATTCTTCCTTACCAGAGTCTCTTTGGGGGGAAGCTTTAAAGACCGCAGTTTACATCCTTAATAGGGTGCCAAGTAAAGCAGTTAACAAAACCCCATATGAGCTTTGGACTAATAAAAGACCAAGTTTGAAACACTTGCACATTTGGGGTTGTCCAGCTGAGGTACGGCCTTATAGACCGCATGAAAGAAAACTGGAGTCTAAAACTGTTAGCTGTTATTTTGTTGGCTATGCTGAACGCTCTCGGGGCTATAAATTTTACGATTCTGATTCTGATTTCGTTGGGTGTAAATTGGATTGGAAAAGCACTAGTGGAACTTTCCACCTATTCTGATTGTGTTGCTTTATCCACTGCTGAAGCGGAGTACATTGTCGCCGATGTGTATTGCTCTCAAATCCTTTGGATGAAGCAGTAACTTATGGATTTCGGTCTCAATTTAGAAAAGATATTGATAAAGTGCGATAATACAAGCACCATAAACCTATCCAAGCATATAGAAATAAGACATCATCTTGCGTGATCATGTTCAAAAAGGTGATTGTGTGTTTGAATTTGTTGAAACCACTAAACAACTAGCGGATATTTTCACCAAGCCCCTTCCACGAGATTCATTCTTTGTTCTTAGAAGAGAACTTGGAATTCTTGATGATCAATATCTTAACTATTTTGGTTAATGGTATTGTGTGCCTTTGCATGATCATTATGCTTATCTATGTGATATATGTAGAGTGCATGTTTACCTTGTGCTTAAAATTGTGTGCATGATTCTATGCTTATATAATAAATGTGTTCAATTCTGTCTAGAATAGATTCTTAGGTTAATTGTCTTAACGTGCAATGTCAATTTCAAAAACATACTCAATTATGTAATTTTGTGGATGTTAATCGATTACCCTCTGTTATAATCGATTAAACAGATTTCCAGTAGCTTAAGCTTTTTGAAAATCTCTATCTTCAATCAAATAACTCTTCCTTTAATCGATTAACTAGGCTCATGTGCTTAAGACTTTAATAGGTCTTTATCGATTAATAGGTAAATTAATTGATTAACGACAGTAAAATATAACATACACAGTGTGCGTCTGGGTCAGTTTTTCAAACCCTAAATCCCAAAATTCCTACCTTTTTCCATGATTTGGTAAAATTGATCTATCCTAACATTTTAGCAATCAAAGTTGAGCCTTATCAAGTCTAGTTTGTCATCTATTAGCCACCATTTCAGAAGAAATTCGAAAACCTAGAATTTTCCCCAATTTCATAACCTAGACCAGAATCACCCCAAATCGATTACATAATTGATTATACCATTCCAATACTAGATGATGGCAGATGGTAAGCAGAAAAGAGTCAAAAATACGACTAATCGGCCAAGGAGAACTGAAATTGGCTCTTCATCTGGCCATGGTGATAGAAGGGGTCGAAGTGACCCCTACTACTCATTGATTCTATAAGAAAATCGCTTTGCCAAATTCCAAGGAATGAAGCCAACGTACATTCGTTATGCGGATATGGCCTGGATGGTAGACCAAGGCTTCGAGTTTCCTCACGGATTGGAAGTTCAGGATATTAACTAGTTTCTTGAGCTTAACGGAAAGGTATACCCTTCTCTAGTTAGGGAATTTTATGTTAACTTTAGATACAAAGATGGTAGCTATTGGTCTATGGTTTCGAGAAAATTGTTTGAGTTGAATGAGATCTTATTTCTGGATGTCGGTAGGTTGTTTAGTGACGGTTCCAGCATAGGAGACTGCTCAAATGAGTTATGGAACTCATTTGATGCAACTGAAATGTAAAAATTTTATCTTAGGGGACCGCACTTATATGTTCAAGGAGAGTTGACAAAAGTTGGATCATTGTCAGTTGAAAATCAACTTTTGCATTATATTATGGCATACATGCTAGTTCAAAGGAATACAAACCATGCCCAACCAACCATCAATGACCTGAAATTTATGTTCCCTATTCGAGAAAGTATTATGATTAACTGGCCCAAGGAAATCCTAAAGGTTATGTATGGTATTTCGACCTCTTCAACCAAGTTGTTTGCTTATGGTATCTTCATAACCCGCATCATTAATCATCTAGAAATATATACATCTGATACGGTGATCATTATGACTAACTCTCGTGAGCACTGGATTGGTGATAATCTAATCCACAAAATCAGAATCAGTCAGTATGATAATGCTTGCCAATACCAGGAGGATCACTGTTGTGGACATAGAATTATCTGGTGAAGAAGTTCCAACTACTATGGATGAGCAGGTTCCTCAATATAAGGGGAGGTTGTTGATATGCCTCAAGAACCACCCTTCGGGATAGCTCATTTTGACGCCATGGAACAGAGGCTCAATACTCGTAGTGACACACACTATGAGTCTCTAAGGAACTTGATTCAGTCGGGGTTTGAGAGACAAGATGAACGGTTAAATGAAGAGATCAACTGCTTAGACTTCCTCATTTGGACCAACTATGACATCATGCATCTGCAAGCAAGATGTCCTCCTTCACCACCTTAGGAATAGTTTAGGAATGTCTAGCCTATAGGGTGTTATGCTTTGTGGTTTAGTGTATCTTTTGGGTCTTGTACTTCATTTCATTTTAGCCATTGTGTCTTTTGCTTGTAATATGTTGTTAAAATCTTGTTATGTACTCATTTTAATTCGCTATTTCATGTTTTGTTGAACAATGTTTTAGTTACGTCGATAGTTTGTGGATTGTGGTTTTTATGAATCTTGATCATATCTTGTGTGTATACCTTGTATACTTGATTAGTAATTGCTTAAACTAAATAAATCTAAAATATTAATCATTCCATGCCTGATTGCGTTTATACATGTTGGATCTGTCATACAAACCTTGTTCATATTTTGTTTTTATCAGTTTAATCGATTAAGTGCCTTGATAATCGATTAAATGTAGTGATTTGTGCACTTGTTCAATCTTCTAAAAACTAGTTAATCACTGACAAGCTATAATCAATGATTAATTACAGTTTCTTTTCACAAACTATTATAACTCTTTTATCCTTTGACCAGCTATTATCATTTAATTTTCTATACTTTTTGATAATGTCAAAAGGGGGAGAAAGGTTGTTTTATTGCTTTATGTGTTTCAGGTTGTTGAGCTTCCATAAGTTTTGCTACCTACACTTGCTAAGAATTTTTTCATCTCATGGATTGGTTGAGGGGGAGAACAAAGTGAGGAGGAAGTGCAACTTTGACATTTAACCAACCTATGCAAACACATGTTGATAATCATCAAGTTCATCAAACAAAGATCTAGTGTAGAGTTTATCATCATCAAAAAGGGGGATTGAAAGCGCAAAGATTCAACACTTGCACATTTGACGCTAACCAAAGTTTTGATGAAGACAACAGACATACAAGTAAGCTTGTAAACAACGAACCGAAGACTTAAGGATAGCATCTATAGACTTAGTGCGTTGAAAGTTTTATCTTTATTAGAAGTCGTAATATGTTTGCCTTAGATCGAGTCTAGGTTACGTAAACCTAGGTGGAGTCTCACAAGAGCTTAAATATAAACAAGATTAAATTGAGACATCACATCCTGAGATCATATGGTAAATAGGTTCATGCATCCATACACATAGTTAATATACATTAAAGATAATATATTTTGAAAAGCTATGTTTAGCATGTTCATATATCATATAGGTAGTTTACCACATATCAAGAAACTATTTTTCAATCAGCATAATCGTTAAGTATTATGTGTAATCGATTATCAAGAATTACAGTAACTAACTAACCTGATACTATTAGTGTGTTAGTCGATTAAGACACGATATAATCGATTAAGATGTAACATAAAACTAACTTTTAACAGCTTGTTAATCTATTAAGTGGACATATAACCGATTAACTGCAGTATTAGTTTGTTTGGTATAAATGCTCCATTCATGCCCATGTGGCATAACATTCATAATTTTCATATCTTGCATATTCAGAAGATTTATAGCATACATTTTCATATAGAGTGCATTAGAGAAGTTCAAAGATTAAGGGCATGTTGATTAGTGCTTAGAATTTCAAGTTGTAGCATGCATCTCTAGCGTTTTTCATGCATATCATTCATTCTTGAGTTTCTTAATTAATTTCGAAGTAAAAGTAGAAAAATCTGTTTTTAGAGAACTGTGAAATCTGTTTTTATGAAAACCATTGCATAAGTTTCTCATATAGAATAGGTTTTTGTGAGTATTTTGCATAGGGTTTTTAGAGTTGAGTTTAAATTGTAATATACGAGCATTCAGTGCTGAAGAACACTCAAATTTTGTATTGATCGAGGAAAGTGATCTCTTGGTGAGTAACGTCATTTCAAGAAGAGATCTTATTATTCTCCACTAAGTCTGAGAGATTTTTGGTGCGAGTGAGACCTGGTTGGGGCCTATTCGGGAAAAGATAGGAGATCTTAGTAGGCGATAGAGAGAGGTCAAACCGAGATTGTCAAGCTCGTAGAGTCCAAGAAAGTGTCTTAGTCTTTGTTGAATATTGGAAGTTTGTGTTTTATCAAACATTTTTAATAGTGAAGAAAAAAATCTCTTAGGATCAGACAGGGAGGCCTGGATGTAGTTTGTAGTAGACCGCAAATGAACCAGGATAAAAATATCCTCGTGCACAATTTTCTAACCCTATCTCATTTAGTTTTGCTTATTGTATTCTTGTAGTTGATTGATTCTGTATTACTTGGTATAATCTGTTTAATCATCATTCTGTAACTATTATAATCAATTAATTGTATACGGATCGGTAACCAGAGACTTGCATTGCAAGAAACCAATAAAATCAAGATTTTGCAAGATCACAAGATAATCAATTAACCACCTGAATAATCGAATAAGTCCAGCACGGTTTAATCAATTAATACCGAACTTAATCGATTAAGTGTAGAAACATTCTGTTTTGCGCAAAATATAGAAAAGCGGGACACCTATTCAACTCCCCCTTCTATGTGTATTTTGATCTGCTGATACCTAATAATGCCAAAAGTAGATAATATGACCACTGCATAATGAACTGTAAGCCATAATAACAAAGCAAATAACCATAAGTAGCCTATAACATAAATCATTTAACTAAGCTCTTTAAAAGGTATCAAATAAAAATAGACATGCTCATAACAATAGTTCAAACATACTCAGAATAGAACAAAAATGAGTACAAACCATAATTGTCAAATGTTACACATAGTGAAAGTACTAAATTTAAGCATAAGAAATAAGTAAAAATAACAAAGTACAATGGACGAAATTAAAATACAAGCAAACTGATCAAAAGTTAAAACATCAGTCATTTACTTATGCTATTACAATTTCATCAAAGTTAAAACAGCCATGTCCATAACATTAATAGAAGTTGCAAACTAAAATATCGAAATTTCATAACTAAGTTACTAAAATAACCAAAAGTACGATTGATCAAAACAAAGTACAATCAAATTAGAAACCACAACTACACATATGTCCATATGCAGGAAGTTGCCTTTAAGCCTAGAAACGCGAGTGCACATTTCTTGAAAACCATAATCTAATACAACATCCATTATATCAAGTCTTACATTTAAGTTGTACTCATGTTCTTTAAATTTATCTAGCATACTATCTAAATGAGGAGTTAGGTGTGTTTGTATGCGATACATCATCATACCCACATCCAATAAAAACAAAATATATGTCATAACTATTACATTACATGTGTTATAATTGTTAAGCATGTTATAATTGTTAAGCATGTTATAATTTCATTTAAGAGAAAAAATGTATGTACTAACAGTGTACGAGTTTTATATATTGTCCATCATTCATATATTATCATCATTAACTCTTCAAAAAAGTAATATAAATAAATTATAAATGATATATTATCTGTCTATAAACTTTTACATTGAAAAAACATAAATATTACATTTTTTCATTAGTAAGAGGAAAATATGTTATATATTATTTTTATTAAGATGAACACTACGAATAGTTATAGAATAACACCTATATTTTAAACAAACCCTCAACCCGTAAAACTCATTTTCTAGATACTAAAGGCTTGCTAAGATTCTTCACCAGAAATACAATCTTGGAAATCGTAATCATCAATTTCTAGAGTATTAAGCTCGCAGCATTACTAGACCCCTGGATTCGGGGTATAAAAATTTGGATTGGTTCAGTTTTTTTGTACAATTCAATGTCTAAGCTGGTCATATAGGCATGGTCTGGTTCACCTCAATTAACCAGAAATTTTATTTCAAGAACTGAACTGCTCATGACAAAGGCGGATGATTTAAGGGGCAGGTGGGGGCAGCTGTCCCCCTGAGTTTTTTAAAATGTTTTTTTTACCTTTGTCCTACAAAGTATGTTACTTTAAGTGTCACTTGTTGTGGTTGACCAGAAAAATAATTAATTATTAAATTTTTAAATTATAAAAGATGATACATTGAGTGACACCCTTTTTGGAATAAGAAATATATTCTCTTTACCTATACTTAAATGTCTTTATACAAAAACTCTTTGAAATTTAAATATTTCTCTAATTTGTAGCTTGATAAATAAATATTGTGTAACTTGTATGGTTATTCTAAAAATTATACGTGATGAATCAAGCTCTTAACATACAGATGATGATATTGCTTATAGTAATATGCTTGATTTGAGTGCGTAATGATTTACACTTGATAAAAAGATTATATATGTATTCGTAATATATATTCTAAGGATGCTTATATGTCATTTAATATTGATAGTATATGTATTTTTCTGTCCAAAAATTTTATCTTATGAATTTTAATGAGTAACAAAAGATTAGTTTAAAATGTCAATTTGAACATTTTTTCTTGGAGTCATTAGTCGTCATTCATGTTTGAAAATTTCTAAATCATTGTTAGTCATATAATGTTTTATTAAGTTATTTGTTTTATCTTGACTATTGAGATTCAGCTACTATATAGATATATTTTTCAACAATGAAGACCTATAAACAAAATTACATAGTAAGATAACAAATGAATTTCTTGAATACAACATACGATTTATATGAAAAGGAAATATTTGAATTTTTTACTCTATTTCAGTTATGTGTGTTTTTAAAAATTTTCATTACTAAATTAGTTTTAATTGTAAATAGCAACTACATATTATTGCTCCTCCTAAAATTTAGATCAAGATCCGCCACTGGCTCATGAATGATTTTGTTTGGTTCCACAGTTTTCATGATTTTTTTAAAAATTGCATTAATTGAAAGTTCAAAATGTATTACAAAAGATATTGTTTGTCGGCAAAAGAAAAAATAGTATTATTGTTATTATCAGTAAAAAAAAATTGAAATTTGTAATTGTTTGTTAATAACATATATAACAATTATGTAATTCTAGAAGAAAAAAGTGAATGACCACATTTACAATAGTAAAATTCACAATTAGTAACATATATATACTATTAATAATATATATATATAACAATACAATTCACGATTAGTAACATACATAATAATTAGTAACATATATATCAAGTGATAACATATTTAACATTACAATTCACAATTAGTAATATGTATAGGAAACCATGTATAATAACTTATCGTATATGTTACTTTCAAATTTAGTACCATAAAAGTCAAAATATATATTATAAATCATATATATATAGAAAAAATTTAGTAAATAGTAACATATATAACATTACATAATAACAATTTAATAACATATATAATATTATAATTCACACAAAATTGATAATTTAAGCCACAAAATTGGTTAAGTATTTAATAGTATTTATTTTTTAATATGCGGTTCGGTTCCATGGTTTCTAAAACCATGAACCGAACTGAAAACAAACGGTTCTTTAAAAAATATCTGAACTAAGCTGCGAAACTGAATCGAACTATATTTTATAGTTTAGTTCGATTCGGTTTTATTGGTTTCATAGTTTAAACCATAACTGCTTACCTCCCTGCCGAGAATCTATTACCTATATAATAAAAAAAACTCTCTCATGACATGTGTCAATCTCTCAAGCCCTCATGACATGTGATTTATTTAAAAATAAAAGGAATATGATTACCTATACAATATTAAAATATAATGTTACTATAGCAATATTAAAATAATAATAATAATATGAATCATAACATATTGTTTGTAGCTATTTTAGAGTTAAATAATATTTATTTTTATACTAATCTTATTTTAGAATCAAATAGTAATGAAATTATAAATTTATTGATGATTTTTTTGATTAATAGGATACTACTAACTATATCATGTTATATATGTGTAAAAAACAATGTTGAGAAAGTCGAGCAAGATGTTAAACCAGTAGATGACCCATATTAAGTTTATCTGATTTAAACAGTTAAACCATATGGTTTGACCGTATGATTTTATATATAATTAATAATTTTTAACAATATGAATACACTGGTAACATATATGTTTTTAACCATGCGAATGCACGAGCAACATACATATTCTTAATCATAAATGCACATATAATATGTGTTCTTAATCATGCGGCAAAAAATATCGTCCCGTGCAAATGCACGGGTAACTTGCTAGTTAATCTTATAACTAGATACCCATAAAAGACAACATTATAAAATCTTGCATGACAAAGTGGAAGAATGTAAGACAATGGTGGCACTAGATCATAAACCTTAAACAATTTTTGGGATCAGGGAAAGCCCAAACCAACATGGATAAAGAAAGCACATGGAATCAATTTATGTGTTTATCTTGAATACTACAATTTCCCTCAATGTTACTTTTTTAAAATGTTGTAAAAACTGTTGTGTCGGCCGGTTCAACCGGTGAACCAGTTTCTATACTTATATGGTATAATAATTATATCGGTCATATAATTATATTGGTTGATTATTAATTGTATCGTACCGGTCATATCGGCCGGTTTTTATTTAAAATTAATTTTTAATGAAAATAAAAAATTATTGTTTTTTCAACATTAATGTTAATATATTATTTTTCAACATTAATTAATTTTTTATTGATTTTTTTGTTGAACCGCTATACCACTATATCAGTAACCTTAACCGGTTTAATGATCGATACAGTGTTAATAACATTGTTTTTTTCAAAATTCTTTTTTGACAATAATAAAAACACTTTCTTGTTTACAATAACCAAAAAACTCTTTTTGGCTGGCACAGTCTAAAGACAATCACCAACAAAACATTGGTCTAGTGGTTTAAGGTCTCACTAGATCCTCAAAGTTGAATATTCGATTCTATGAGCGACACTTGTTAAGAGGAGTATCCACGAACCCCAAAAGAGATTAATTTCTTACCTAAAAAATGAAAAATACCATTTAGTAGTACCAAAAAAATTACGACCACAGTCCTTTTTCTTTCGGTTAGCAAAAGAACAGTTAATCCAAATTATTTTACTTTCCCATCAAACCACATTAATACTAATATATGCAAATATTTGTAAATCTCGGTTCGAATACCCAACTATGTCAGTCTAAACTGCCCATTAAGTTAATTATACATCAAAATTAATATGAACTGGTTCATATAGGCTAGCTTACACATTAAACCAATGACTGAGCCTGTTTTGGCTGGAACCGCAACTTATTCAATCTTTTTTAAACCTCAAAACAAAAAACTTGAATTAAAAAAAACAAAAAAACGATGTTGTTGAGGAGAAACAATATGCTAAGTTGCTTGGTGAAAAGAGGTTGTTCCAACCTGTTAGTTTTTACTTACCTAATCTGTTGTGTTCCACTTCCATCTTCCCATGTCATCGCCAATGAAACCCACCAGCCGCACGTCGCTGCTAAGCCCTCTATTGGTCCTCATTTTACAAAAAGGTTTGAAAGTTTGAATATAACATCTGTAATATTTATATTCATCCACCATTTATTTGTATTATTATTATTTTTTTACTTTTTTTTGTTGTTGAAAAGTTAACAATTGTAAAAAATGAATGGTGAATTGATAATATATAAAACTCTTTTGTGCATAAATTTTTTTCTGTTATCATTTGTTGAGTGATTATCTTAATTTAAATTGAAGTAAACTTGTGTTAAAATGTGGTAAGAGTCATGAAAAGAAAGTTTTTTGATGAATCAAGAAGTGTATAAAAGAAAGCTTAAAGAAAGAAGAATGAGAAACAAAAATTGATAATATTCTCATTGAATGAATTGAATTGATTGAATAAGAAAGGGGTCAATATGACTTATTTATATAAGAGACAAGAATGAAAAGAAAACTTGTAAAGCAAGTAACTAACATAAACCTAACTTGTTAATTCCTAACTTTCTAACCAACTATCATCTTCCAAAATAACCTATCATATATCTTTGATATCCCCTCAAGCTGGTGAGTGAAAAATTTTACTCTCCAACTTGGAATTGATTTGAAGCTTGATTTGAACTAATAAAAATGTTTAACCACCCATGACAGAAGTTATATCATCAAACGCTTAATCATCCATAGAAGAAGCTATATCTTTGTTTAACCACTATGGACATAAGCTACCTATCTGATGCTTAATCATCCATGGCAGATTATATCTGAGCTTAACCATCATGGAGAGAAGCGAACCAACCATTGATGATGAAAGAGAGAATGGATCAGAATCTTGATCATAATGAGATGCTTATATGATGAATAAGAAATATGGGTAAATGATGAAGAATAAGAAAATGATGTAATCTTGTATAGGATCAATTGGTCATGGTACTCCATTCTTGAAAAGCTTGAGGATATGAAGAAGCTAGCTTATGCACTTGAAAATAATTCTTGACAAAAAAACAAACTCCTTTGATATGAATTTGAAGGTCGATGAAGAAGGTGATAATGAAGAATTTAGGGCCATATGCTAAAAAGAAACATTGGATGCTGAAGAACAGCGCTGGAGCAATCAAAGAAATTAAGATAGTCTTGACACATGCAATAGTGTCACCTATTAGAAACAATATAACACTAATGAATGTCATTGAAATGAAAAAGAAAGCACCACCATGTTCTTGATTGTTGAAGTTTTCCATAAAATCCTCCATGGAACCATAAGCGTATGCTATCAAAAGATAATTATACTCTGATACCATATTAAAATGTGGTAAGAGCCATAAAAAGAAAGTTTCTTGATGAATCAAGAAGAGTATAAAAGAAAGCTTAAAGAAGTTTAAAGAAAGAAGAATGAGAAACAAAGATTGATAATATTCTCATTGAATGAATTGATTGAATAAGAAGTGGGTCAATATGACTTATTTATACAAGAGAAAATAATGAAAAGAAAGGTTGTAAAACAAGTAACTAACATAAACCTAACTTGTTAATTCCTAACTTTCTAACCAACTATCATCTTCCAAAATAACCTATCATATATCTTTAATAACTTGTTCATATCATCAAATGTGTTACTTTTTTTGTCTATTATTAAGTTATATCTTCCTCTTCCCGGTTTGATTTTGGACAGAGATGTTGTTTGAGGCTCTGGAATAGTTTTGTTGTGTGTCTTAGCTGTTGCTATTTTGTTGTCAAGGATTGCGGATTTAGGATTTTGGACACTACTAGGTCCCAATCCGTTTTCCTGTGTGGTTGGATATTAAATTTGGGTAATTACCATAAGTGTAGAATTTGTTAATGTATCAACTAATATTTCATTGGTTCGACCACTGACGCATTGACTCAATATAATAGCTGAGTTTGATGACCACTTCATCTGCTCAGGTTTAATAACATCGAATCTGTGCTGTCCACTATTAAAGAAACCCCATTGGGCATAACGTTGTCATTACTATTCTCTTTTTTTACAAATACATCAAAACCCTACCATGTATCAAGATACAATGTTAATAGCACTGTGGATCCTATTCTCAAGTACTATTTTCTTCTCAAGTACAAACAAATAGAAACTATAGAAACTCAAATTCTGTTTCTGTTGCTCTTTTCTGCAGCAATAGAAAGAAGCCTTGATACACCCTGAGTCCACACATCATATTCTCTTTGATTTCTGCACTCAAATTCAACAACACCACGCGTAACTGTCTCCAAACCAAAGTAGCGACGATTATCACCCCCTTCTAACAAGTGGCGGCCAGGCCAGGCAGGCATATCTTTGATCACTCCAAGCACCACATCTGTGCAAAATTTCAAAAAAGGCAACTGGAATTAAAGAAACCAATAATGTATATCTTCGTATCACGAGATAAGTTGTTTATATCTTCGTATCACAAGATAAGTTGTTTATATTTTCGTATCACGAGATAAATTGTTTCATCAGTTCACTACTTTGTCTCCTCTATCTCTATCCTATTTGTTCTTTCATTAAATATTAAATTTGTTCTTTCCTTAAACAACCTATTATAGGTGGAGAGGACCTAATTTATCTTCAAATACTTTATACTCTTAAACAAAAACCTTTGATCTTTTAAAACTTTATATGCCATGACTTTCACAAATCCCCAAATAGAACAAGATCCATCTCCAAATCAGTTAAATTATTACTAAGAGAGGGACAAAAAAGTAAGAAGACTCACTCTTTTTCTTTTTTGTGATGGTCCCAGCAACATGTCTACTCTTCATCTTTAGCATAACCTGCACAAAAAGAGTTTCTGAAGATTTGATTGCATATTTCTAGGAAAACTAAAGCTATTTGATCCCTTGGCTTTACATCATACTAAGTGCCCCAACTTTACACTTTTTCCACAATCAAGTTCATACTCATTATTACAACTTCAATTGATGACCAAATAATTAAGTGATTGCTTAACCTCTAGAACTAAAAGCATTATGTAGTTTTATAGAGTAATAAATCCTCTTACATCACAAAAAAGTCACATGACACTTGTAAACAAGACATTAATAAACAAACAACAAAGTGTTACTTTTCTTATTGTGTATAAGAATATAACATTTTTCTTTTAGAATAAAAGGAAATAAAAATCACCTGATTCGTCCTGTTTATGTAGACAGATACAGATTTCCAATGAAGTTCACCTACAAATAGAAACATTTTCCAATCATCACATACAAAAAAATTAGAATTAACAGTAGAAACAACTAAATGAAAAAAAAAGGATTTTCTTTTACTCCACATAGAAAAACACAAACTATGCCAAATATCTTTGGAAATAACAAAACCAATAGAAACCAACAAATATTCAGAAGCACAATATACCTGTCCGTGTGCGCTTGAGGAGCTCACAACCTCCAGCAAGTAATTCTCTACTGCATATACCCAGGAAATTTTCCTCTGGTACAAGTTCACCACTGAAGCTACTATTAGACCTACTATGGCAACTACTACTATCACCACCAGCTGCTAAATTCTTCTCCACAGGAATCACTGCTGCAATATTCCAAACTTCCTTGAGGGTCCTAGCTTTCAATGTGGCAGCCCCACGTAAAGCTGCAAATTCAACCCAAAAATATCAAAAAATGTAAACCACAAGAATGTGTTTTCAATTATCATATATGTAAGATGTTTTAAAATGCTATCGCAATTGCAGCCGTAATATTACAACAACTTTGATAGTATCTAATATTTATATCTGCATCACAAACTCATAACTGCAAGCTGCATTTTCCCGGAATTGTAAACGATTAGGAGAAATACAAATCGCAACTGTAAAATCGTGTATATACCTGTTGCTGCAGCAGCCGTTATAGTTGTGATATCGCTAGCAGATCTTACATTCACAGCTGAGCTAACCACTGAGGCAAGGTAGTCACGCTCTGCTCCCATAGCTTCGGCAGCCTCAACACATTGAGCCGCAACCAATGTCGCAGCAGATGCAACTGCCATGTCAGTCTTTGCCATCTGCTCATCTTTGCCAGAGCTGGATGATGCAGCAGTGGCGGCAGCTATAGCAGCAACAGCAGCTGCAACCCCGGCAACTGTTACAGCTGCATGGAGTTGAGCATTATGAGCCCTTGTTTCCTCCTTCTTCTTTTCCTTCCTATCCTTGAGCCACCTCCCAACCGTCTTGCTGCTGCCACCAACTGCGGCTGTGCTGCTAGTCGTGGCAACCCTGTACTGACAGTTCAAGCTGTTGCTGATGATGTTGTTGTTGTTGAAACGGGTATACTGCACAGAAACATACGTGTATTCAGAAATTCTCAAAAATAGGACCACCATTTATACTTACTCCACTACAAACATAACACTTAAAATGTTAACCATATAAGTAGTCAGATTAAAAAATTTATATACGTAGTAAATAAAAAAAACAAATCTCTTCATTGAGAATATTATTTTCACTATAATTTCTCAAATGGAACACAGTGGCAAAATAAAAAATAGACAACCAAACTTATGCAGTGTATGCATTATGTGCTTGTTTAGTGTAAACTATTTGTAAAAAGAACCTGGGAGTGTTTCAACTTGCAAGTAAGGTAAGGGTATGAGAAGACAAAATTTTAAACATGTAACAAATTTGGTGTGGCAGTACTATGAAAACCATGTCTATGCATATCCACCTTGTACTCATTGGGTCCAGCAGCCATTAATGCACCCAAGAGGGACAAATTTTTATCACTTGTGTGTAACTCCCTGGGACAGTGTTTGTTAGTGTTAAAGGTAGGTGTTGTTAACCAATTTGACAGTGGAGGGGACCAGGACCAGAAAGAATAATTGAGATTATGAAGAGACATGTAATTCAAACAATAACAAACAAGTCAGGTGTGTTTTTTAAGGAAAAACTTAAATATGAGTGGTTGTGTTCTTGTTAAAATTATGATTCATGTTACATATAAAATAAAAAATCGGATAACTTAACTCTTTTAAACCCAAAATGAGTTAACTATTATTTCCATTCTTTTAAAAGAAATGTCATCAAATTAATCTTCAAATCTATAAAGTCACGATGGTATATTAAATTAATGAGAAACTTGTTTGAAGAACCAAATTGATTACGTATATCTTTGGTGGTTAAAAGTGATAATGGCATGCTAAAGGGTAAATATGTCATTAAAAAGGAGTAAAATTGTCGAGAATGGATGTCCATACATTTTTTAAGATCTTAAATTTTTGAAGCAAAATTTATGAGTAGCCAAACGGATAATGTTATATTATATATATATAAATTAGACTGACACCCTGAGTTTTAGTGAAATTATTACATAAATTATCCTTCATTTTTTTTCTATATCTATACTAACCCTCTGATTTATATACACTCATTGCACTAAACACCATTGCAGAAATAAATTTAATATTTTAAACAAAAAAAATATGATAAATGCAATTAAGTTAAATAAAATATGGTATATTGTGGAGACAAGTCTAAATAATATACAAGTTAATGTATTTTCATTATTTTTTTATTATAAAATGCATCAATAATTCTAAAATAATATCGTTTAAATCACTCTTATACTATATCAGAATGAACTAAAAATAATAAAGAGGTATCGACTCGTATATTATTTGGATTTGTCTCAACAATATACCATATTTTGTTAAACTTAATTACACTCATCACCCTTTTTATTTTAAAGATTATACTTATTTCTCCTATAAGGTTAGTGGGGTAATGTATATATAAATTAGGGTTTTTATACATCCAAGTTAAGTTACACTCAATCTCAACTATTTATTTTCTTAAATCAATCAAATAAAATATTTAATATAAACCAATGAATCATATTTAAATTGTCAAAATAAAAAAAATCCAATGTATCAAAAAACTCACTCAATATAGTTTGTCCCTTTTAAAACATAAACGGTAATACACTAAAAACAGAGGGCCAATAACTACGACTTGCATTTTTGCAGGCTTCAGTTTTGACACTTTCGGATAATCATTTGAAATTTCTTAATTATGTACTTTAATCAATCAAGTTCTAATAATCTAATAGAGTGAATGTATTAAAAATTGTTATTTGAGCATGAAAAACCCCTACTATAATGTAACCCAAAAAATATTGAAGTAATATATCTTCATTTTAAAATTGTTTTCATTAACAAAGGCCAAGGAGAAACCACGTACACAACCCAGTTATCATTATAGCTAGTTGGTTTGGTGACAGAGAGAAAGGTGAAAAAACGTGATGGTTGGTTTGCAAGTGTGCAGTATGATCAGTACTCGTGTTTTGTACCCCAAAAAAAAGTAAAAGAAAATCACCATTCTTGTCTTGTCTGTTTAGACATGATGTCAGAATTTGGCAACCCATGACAGAGAGAGAGGGAGCACATACCTTGAAATATTCAACTTCAGAAGGTGAAAGTGGAGGGCTATCTGTTAAGGAGCCATTGAGAGGGCCACTGCTGTGTGAAAGTCTTCCTGTGGTTCGTGGAGAAGATACCTCCTGCTGAGTAAAGTCAAAAGACAAATTTGCTTCATTTGCTTTACTTTATAGAAGAAATCCTTGAGATTAATATAAGAAGGGTTTTTTTTCTGGGGGAAAGAATTACGAAATATATTTGTGAAATGACAATTTTTCAAATTTCTATTTACTCTCCCTTAGAAGTCAAGTCAGAAGAGTCTATTTACTAATTGGGTTCAGAAAAAATGATGAGTTAAGAATATGAAATACACGAAATAACATTTAAAATCTTCATTTTTCTTTTTTCCCAAAAAAACTTAACTACCAAAATGAAAAGAAAATTAAGGAATAAGGGAACAAACTAACATCAATTGAAAAGAATGGGACAAAAACTACAAGACAAAAAGTAAATGTTCCAAAGAAACAAAAATGAAAGTGCTAGTTTTGAAGAAGACCAAGTACAACATACCGACTGTGACATGATTCGGTCCAGGACCAACTGAGAAGTCACAGAGGAACCAAGTGAGAAAGGGTTCCCTGAAACAGCAGCAGCAGCAGAAGAAGAAGACTCTTCAACCTCACCAGCAATATCCTCAACTATAACACCACCATGGTTAGACCGAGCATTGTTGTTGTTCATGATCATGGCTTTGGAACGTTGTGGTGGAAGTTGAGATGGGGACAGAGCCTTGGAGACTTCGAGAGCAGATACATTCCACGAACGAGCGAGGAACTCCATCGGGTCCCACAGTGTGTCCGGTGGCATGAACGCCGTGGTGTGAAACGGGTCGGGTCGAAATTTATGAGGTTCGGGTTTTTTATTTCCCATGTTGGGTTTGAGAGGCAGAGGTAAAGGAAAAAGAAGATGAAGAGTTTAGAGTTTAGAGATTGAGATTAATGAAGTAATAATGCTGATATGAGAGTGAGTTAGTGAGTGAGTGGGAAGAAGATACTCCAATTAAAACACTACTTCCCTTTTTGCGCTTATAAGGTAAGGATATAAAGTAAAGGCAAATTATCATGAATAAAAAATAAGAAAAGAAATTAAAAAAAAAAAATTAATACCTATACATTGTATATATTTTTTAGACTATAAATAAATTATTTATCATTCATATATTAAACATCATTCATATATTAAATATTATTTATTCTTAAATAAAAATAATATAAATTAATGATAGATTAATATATTGACAGTGTAAATTTTTTACACATTATTCATGAATTTTAAACTAAAAAATACTAGGTTCAATGAATAGAGTAATTGGAAGTAAGAATTTCAACCAGATGACTTTGAATGTTTACTACACAGTCTGTGCCTGTTTAATGCACTAGATATTTAGTCAAAATTTCATATTTACTTTTTTAAGGGAATTTTATATTTACTTCAATATTTATTAATTTAGTATTTTTTTTCTTATGTTTATTAATATTTAAATGAAAAAATAAACTATTTAAAATTATAAACTATATAAATTAGTTAGATTAAATGAGATAATATTTATATTAACTTTTGTACAAATAAATATAAATTACTATAATTTGAGTGTAGAAAAGTCCTTTTAAAAAAGTGTACCAAGTGATGATGTTATCAATTAAAATAAACAAGTTTTCATATATTTGAAGTTACCAGAAATTAGTTAATGCATTAATCGTGTAAAAGTATTTTATATTATTAAAATATTATTTATCATTTATATGTTAATTATCATATTAAATAATGTATAACCATAAATAAAATTATATTAAACTCATACTTTATTTAATAATTTAACAATTAAAAATTAGGTTCAAGTATTCTAAACCTTAATTGAATTGAATTTATTAATTTATTTTTTCGCTGTGTAAATATTGTTAACTTTTTCAATCCCATAACTGATTAAGTATGAAAATTTGATATCTTATGATAAATTATCCAAAAAAATGTTTTTAGTTATAAAAAGAATCAAATGTCCCTTGATTCAAATATGTTAACTTTACTTTAATAAGGCATTCATTTGATGGTATAAAGTCTTGATATATATCTAGAATGACAAAAAAATGAATAGTTCTATTTCTGAGAACAATACTTATTGAATGGGTAATTATATACTTTAAAATAGATTAATTTTTTGCTCATCAAATGAGTGGATATATATAGTAATACAAAAAAAAGAATGTCAACTTTGTATAAGTTAAAAATGATGCATATCACTTTTCAATAGTTAGGCTAATTTATTATGAGTATATAAGTGTGATTATTAACTATTTCTTTTTTTGAAGTTATCCATTATATTAGTTTTTTTCCTACCAAATATTCACTTTTCCTACCTTTTAGAAAAGTAAAAGGACAAATCCAAGTTTTTGAGAATTCATTCGTACGAAAGAATGAGTACTTTCAAAATTTATCCAATAGGTCAAAAATGATAACTAAACAATAAAGAAATATAAAATATAAAGGTATATAATTCAACAATTAAAAAAATATATACTTTGTTCTATCCCGATTAGGGGTGTCAAAACGGGCCGCCCGCGCCCGCAAATGTCCGCAATAATTTAAGCGGGCCGGGCATGCCTGCAATTGGTTAACGGACAAAAAGTCATGCCCTGCCCGTTTTAAAACGGGCTAACGGGCCGCCCGCGGGCATTTTCCTGTTTACATTAAAAAAGCAACAATGGTGAATGCTAAGTTATCAAGTACATTATGCAATAAATCAATAGATTTTACATAACCACATTACATAATAATTCAAAGTCTCTATAATAATAATTCAAAACATGTTTCTCTAACCATATTAGATAATAATTTTCTCTAACAAGTCTGCAATAATAACTATAAAATAACCAAGCAATAATAAAGTTTTGGATTAAAATTTTAAAGTGTAGAATGTAATGCCCGCGGGCCGCCTGCGGAGCCCGTTTAAAATGCCCGCTAATAAAGCGGGCAAACGGGCCAGGCAATACGGGCTAACAGGCAAAAATACCATGCCTTGCCCGCATTTTTTTGTGGGCAATGCGGGCTGGCCCGCGGGCAATGCCAATATTGACACCCCTAATCCCGATCATCTAGATGTCTTGGTTGCCTTGGACAGACTCTCCTCTGGCCGAGCAAAGACCGGGTATAATCAATCAAAGGCTTAGTGAAATCATCCCCTCATACTAGACATCCTAGGTTGGGGTTAGGACTACTTCCTATTTGACCGCCGCCAACAATGCACTACTATGTCACCTGCAATCTTACCTACCACCTGCCAAAAGACAAGGACAAACTACAATACGGTTGTTAGACCTACTACAAGTTACAAGTCAACTATGCACAGAGTATGGCCCTACCAAAACCGCCTAACAAGGGAAAAGCAACCCCTGACAGGCCAGAATGGTCGACCATGCCAACAGACTCTCTAGAGCCACGTCATCCACCTCAACCACTAATTAGGAGTCTCCCAAACAGGAAGTATCATTCGATTCTCTTATCACTTAGAACTCATCACTTATCATTATATATTTTACTTACTTCACATATCTCATTTATTGCTCTCGGGCTTTACCTTTTCAGTCTTACTGACTTGATCGTTGGAGAACCTTTTTAGGTATCTCAAATGGCAGGTGCAAGTTTGCATTCATCCAAAATTAGAAGACCTCTTACTCGAACTTCCATTCCAACCACACCATTCATCCACAAAAAACATTGGAGCCATTTGTGGGGATCAGACAACCCCTTGTAATGTCGACCCCACTCGTGGTCGAACAATCCCTTGTAACGCAACAAAATATATATGGTAACGAAATATTGTTCATTTACTAACGAAATATTGTTCATTTCATGTCTTTATCGCATGAATCCGACCCAACTTCAAATACCTCTCAAGGTGTGGACCATGTCCCCCTTTGACAATGGTCAAATAACTCACCCAGGGTGTGGACCTTGTTCCCCCTGACTGATGCTCAACTTCAACCGCTCAACTATCGCGCCTTCGCCTTCCAAGTACTTGGTGATTGATGCAACCATGATGAACGTTTCTCGTACCTGCCTCAGCATGTCCCGGATAGACGATGCATCGAAGACATGTTTCACCTCGTTGATCACCTGGTTGATCTCGACCGCCTACAGAATAGAGTATCCCGCAAGGGGCCGACCCTCCACACTTGGAGCCTTCCCTTTCCTAAAAGTGTGGCAGATAGCACGAGGAGGAATGATAATCTTGGGCTCTGCAGGTGCTTCCTGCTCGAGTAGAGGTTCCGTCGCAGGAACGATCGTCATTGGAATCATTGGCATGACCAGAGCCGCTTGAACCAGCCCACTCTGGTCGGTCGGAAGAGTAGGAGGAGGTGGAAGATATGTTCCTTAGCCAGCAGGAGGAGGTGAACTCCTCCCATATTGGCTGGAAGAGGGAAGGGCGGGCCCTTCCGAGCTCGTTTCCCCTGCCCTGATTTGTGGATGATCTGCCTCAATAATCAGTTCTTCTCTAGACGGTCAGTCATAACAGCTGCAAAAAATAAAGACAGCTGAGTACGCAATAAAAATATTACATGTTACAGGTACATGACTTAATACCTATCAATCCGACGTTCAAAAGTTTGATCATCCTTGGACAAGTCGGAGCAAGATAACATGAAGCCATGCTCAGCCCACCCTAACATTATCTGGGCAACTTCAATCTCTGGGCCTTCGAGACTTTCAAAGGCGTAGCTGAACTTCTTGACCAACATCTAATGGAGGCTATTTTTCCATGAGAATTGGAAACGTCGCTCTCCTTGGAAGCCGTAAGCCCATTGATGGCTTGCTCCCTAGATCTCGACCTGGTAAAATCCCACCTTCCAAATTTTGGCGGAAGAATCAAAAGGGTGGAACAAGGCATGCTTGTTCTTGGACTGAAGACAAGTCCACCCATGGTGACCGATCTTCTCTTCATTTGGATTGGTGTTGTGGGCCACCTAGAACATCTAGAAGAACAAGTGAACCATGCAAGGTAACTGTATCACGTTGCAGTAAAGTTCGAATGCTCGGATATACCCCAACACGTTTGGATGCAGTTGGGAAGGAGCCACCCTCACATGGTTCAACACATCCACATACCACCCGTTCAAGGGTATTTTGAGCCCGATCATCCGGGTATAATATTCATACAAAGATAAGCTGTATTTGTCCCCTTGATCCATATAGAGATCCTAACAAACTCGCTCTTTAGAAGAGGAAGCATGCAATTGAGTGTAATTCGATGCATATGCCAACACGGGAGTTGGGGTCGTCCATGCCCTCGGGAATCAGAAACCCACCAGTAGCGAGAGTCAGGGTCGTCCATGCCCTCGGGAATCAGAAACCTATCCACCATTCCCATGTATGTTCTCGACATCCACAAGCTGTTACCAGAAGAAGAATCCGAATTCAAACTAGATTCCCTATCCACGACCAGATGTCGCTTCCCTAGAAAATACGATTGGTCCATCCTTACGACCTCCCTTCCTATCAACCCCAGGATCCAATGGGTCACTAGGGCTGGGAGTGTCAAATCAATCGCCCCTCTCTATGCGAGTCGATCCCTAGAGCGAGATGAACATGAGACAGAATTAGGCGGAGGTCTGTGCAAAACCTCTACCTCATCGAAACTAGACTTCAGGTCGATAATAAGGACCACGATTACGAAATAAAAAAGGAAACGAAGTTATCTAGAAAAAAGTTTGAAAAGAGTTGAAAGAGCATATGAGATTGATCGGCAGCAGAATAGGTTTGGTAGTAGAGAATTCAGAAAGCAAAGTGAAGAAAATGAAGGGGGATCCTCCCTATTTATAGACAAAGCTGGACCAAGGCCAACCCTCACAATCCAACTCAAAACGCATCCTCACCGTTGAAAAGGCACTCAAGCGCGATCCAACGACGACCCAGGAACCAAGACAAAAAACGGCAATAAATGAACTGACAAACCACACTCTAGTAATTTGCGCCACAAAACGGCCCGATAACCAAAAAGCATTAATGACAGTCAGTCATGTGTTGCACAACCCAGAAGGTTAATGACAACCTAATGATGTACCTAGCGCCTACCAGCATGGTCGCCTACTGAAAATACTACTAGACTGGGGGCAATTGTTCCGTCTTGGTCACCCGAATGTCTTGGCTGCCGAGGACGGCCTCGCCTCTGATCGATCAAAGACCATCTATAACCAATCAAAAGGTTGAGCCGGAATCGTTCCCCTCATACTCGACATCCTAGGTCAGGGTTAGGACCACTTCCCATCTGACACGCCGCAAAAAACGCACTACCATGTCACCTACAATCTCACAACCCTCTGCCAACACAACAAGTACTGACTGCAGTATGACTGTTAAACCTGCCACAACTTACAAGTTAACTATGCATAGAGTATGGCCCTACTAAAGCCACCTGACATGGGAAAAGCAGCCCCCAGCAGGCTAGAATGGTCGGTCATGCCAACAGTATCCTCTAGAGCCACGTCATCCACTTCAACCACAATAAATAGGGGTGTCCCCCAACATGAAGTATCATTTGATTCCCTTATCACTTAAAACTCAACACTTGTCATTATATATTATTCTTACTTCATACATCTCATTTATTGCTTTCGGGCATTACCTCTTCAGTCTTACTGACTTGATCGCCAGAGAACCTTTTCAGGTACCTCCACTAGTAGGTCCAAGTCTGCTTCCATCCAGAATTAGAAGACCTCTTACTCGGACCTCCAGTCTAACCATACCGTTCATCCACAAAAGAACATAATTCCTAAAATTATTTCGGTAAAGAGAAAGCTCCTAAATGTGATGCATCTTGAAAATAAATTGTCAAATTTAATATAAGACAAGTTCCTTTTATATGAATGCACAACTAGATTGATAATATTTCTCATATCTCGATCTTTGTCACTTCCAAAATAATCAGAAGTTAACATGGATTTAATTATCTTAACCAACTTTTTCTAAATTTGACAAACTATTTGTCAAGCACACACAATAAATAGACAATAAAAGAAATTAGAAAAATTACTTATCTACTTTTTTATTAGACACATAGGAGAGTAAAACAATGATTAATATTTAGAATAAAAACTTCCAAATTAAAAGCTTAAAAATCAATATAATAAGCTAATAAAATAGATAAGGTATGAGAGATATAACTTAAGAGATTTATATTGGTTGGCCTAAATCCACATGTTATGTCTACTTTTACAATAAGATAAAGATTACATTATAATCAATTTAATTACAATATGATAGCAACCCATTTGCCAAATGGATCAGTCATAGGCCAATTGGTTAAAGAATTATGTTTAATTCCGAATATGTTGCTTAATGTTAATTTCTTCTTGGGCTTGTTATGTTGACAGCTCAAGAGTTAGTAGTGGTAACCCTAAAATTGTCTTACATTTTATATAGACAGCAGTTATGAAGGTAATGAAAGTTGATTCAATTTATCTTTTATTTTCTTAGTCTCTCAATTTATTTTCCATAATATTTGATGTTGTTATTAGTTCCTATCAATTTGATGTTTTCATTAATCTACTATGTCTCCCAAGCCATGTAACAAGGAGGTTGATGAAATACTATCACAACTCCTTTGAGACAAATTAAAAGAAAATTAGGACCAACAAGAATCCAAACATGCAGCCACCACTAATGCTCTTCGCAGCATCACAAACAAACTAGCCATCATGAACACTCTACCTCCTCAACCACCAGATCCCCCTCAAAGCTCCTCTTCCCAAATAGGACCCTCAACACTTCTAAATCCCAACCCCCCAAAAAATACCCCCATCCATAATCCTTAAACACCACCAACATTCTTTCCTAACTACACACATTCTCTAGTCTCACCATTTTTCTCTCTACATATTCTCTATGTACGCCCTAATTTTAACCCCATCCCTACACCACCCCAACAACAACCTCGAGCTCCAAAACTCCAACTAATCCTTTTCGATGGATCTAATCGTTGGATTGACTTTTTCAAGCTGGACAATATTTTCAACTATATCAAGTATCACTAGACCAATGTCTGCATATTATCTCCTTTTACATTAAGGGATAAACACTCAGTTGGTTTAAATGGGCGTTTCACAACTCTAGTATCACATATTGGGGGAGCTTTACTCGCTCACTAGAAACATGCTTTGGGCCTTCATGCTATGAGAATCACCGAGAAAAAACTATTCAAACTCCATTAAAGTGGTACTATGGTTGAATATCAACAACAAATTGAGAAAATTTGCAATAGAGTATGAGGCCTATCACCAGAGGTAATTCTCAAATGTTTCCTTTTTGGACTTAATAATGACATCCGCCAAGAACTTGCCATTCTCCGACCTAGCCATATTGTTGAACTTTTGGTCTAGCAAAATGTCTGGAATCAAAACTCATAGACTTTAAATTGGCCTCCCAAAGATAGTCCTGTTACCCAGCTCCTAACTGATGAGCAACATATTGCACACTATTCATAACCTTATTTTACCATTATTGATGATTCTTGGTGTCTAGTTGACTTTGTTTGGCATGGTTTAGTATTTTAAACTTTATTAGACTATTATTCTGAATGATTTAATTTGGGATTAGTTAGCCTGATTAAATCTATCATCATTTTTAGATGAGATTTGGCACCAAAGGCATTTTGGGCATTACATAAGTGGATGATGTAAGCTGAAGTGAATATTGTATTTTATTTTAGGAATTTTTATTTGTAAATCTGTTTTTAGTTTTGGGCCCATTTTCGTTTAGGCATTTTAGGAAAGGAAATTCAGATTCAACTTTACCATTTCATCACTATACATATTGACATTTCAGTTTTGTTCCCCCCGCCCCCTTGCTCTATTAGGGTTTCTTCTTTTCATTTTCAGTTTGGTTCTTCCTTCATGGAAGACTAAATTTCTAGACTAAATTCCTATGGGAATGTATGACAACTCCTGATGTTTCGTTCTTAATGTATTTTCTGTTTCTTTTCTATTGATTTCTTTTATCCTATTTATGATTATGGTTTTCTTAATTCCATCGTTTAGAAATAGGTTTGTGAATTAATTTTCTCTTAGTTAAATAATTCTCTAGTGCATGAACGCTTAGTTTTTTGTGAACAATCGAACCAAATGGATTGAGTCGTTTTACTATACTACTTAACTAATGTTTCTACCTTTACTTTATCTTCATTACATACAATAAAATCCCCTGTGTGCGTGTGTACAAGGTGTTTGAACTTTTTTCTTAAAGAAAATCCTTGATAAATTACCTAAGAGTCACTTCCTAATACTACAATTTTATTTATTATATTATTTGCATCATGTACAACCTCGAAATATGTCTATTCATAGTAGTATAATATAGTTAGTATTATAATATACTTTAGTTATTCATATCCCTTAGTGCTTTAGAATACTCATTTAGTTTGGTTTCAAAACATGTATGTTCATTGTTCAATGTGTTGTTATGCTTAACCATATTGCATTTTGATTGATTCTATAATTGCTAGTTCATAGGGTTGTGGGTGAAATTTTCGGATGAAACTTTGTTTCCACACTTCTTTCATTACATATTGGATGCTAGATGCACCACAATCACTCACTTTCTTGCTGGTTGTGAGATACATAAAATTTGTGAATATGATTTTGATAAACACTATTTTTGGCATAACTTTTGATTCGTTAATCAGAATTGGACAAATTACATATACATTTGGGGTGAAATTTTTTAATCTATCATTAAATTCACACTAAGTTTTGATACGCCCTCGTGAGAATCCAAGAAACCCCTTTTTACAATTTTTTTATATTTTTGAAGTTTTATTTAAATCTGTTTTGAGTTTGTTTTATTCAGTCAAATTAGTTAGGCTTTGAATTTGTATTTGAAACTTTTTCTAGATGTTTTATATGATTTTAGGATATTATTGATGTAAAACTTTGGTTGTTTACTCAAATTTAACATGCATTTCCATTCCTGTCATGCCTGGTTGTTACTGTTGCATGTAGTGCGTGACTAGTGGAAATCCAGACTCTTTGCATCCAATAAATTCTGAAATAGATAAAACATTTCATAGGTTAGTTAAACAAACTAGAAGTTTAATTTTCATAGTGTTAGTCTAGCTGATAGTGATATTGATTATGTTTATGTGCATTCTGTTGCATAAAGTGATTGTGTGCATTCTGTTGCATATAGTGATTCTGTGCGTTCTGAAAATATAGCTCAAATACCTCCTCCAAGTCCACGTGAGAGGACACTAAGGGAGGAAGCTACACCTGATTTCACCTATGAAAACTTGTGTATCCAATATCCTAATAAAGATGTATCATATGTGCTTAAAACTGAACTAATACATTTATAGCCTAAATTTTATGAACTTATAAGTGAATAATTACACCAAATTTTGCATTTTATGAAGGCTTTTTATGGAAGTTATTCAAACCTCCACAAATAAATTAAATAAAGTGGGTTGAGCAATTATCTAAATATACAATGGAAGTTTTTATTTAATTTATAGAGGTTTTGAAAATGAAAAGTTATTCAAAATTTCAAACCTCTACTATCATTTTGAAAAAACTGTATATCAATTACTTTCCGGTATACAAATCTCTCTCTCACGCCCAAGAAACTCACTCTCTTACGCCCAAAAAACTCTCTCTCCATAAATCAAAACCTAAATCCTTCATTCTCCATAAATCACCACTGCTTTACTACCTCCCTAAATCAAAACCCAAGCTAATTTGGAGGTTTGAGAAAACTAGTCTTCTTCCTATCTTCATTCTCTTCCTATCCTCTAGGGTTTGAAGGTTTTTTTCTCTGTCTACACATTATCAGTTGATCTCTACTCTTATGTTCTCTCTCTTCATTATACTTTTAGTATTTGGTTCTATTGTTTGTGTTGTGATATAATTCTTGAATTTCAAACTACAACATATGTATTCTTCACTTCATTATTGTATAATATTTGGTTATATTGTATGAACATATATTACCAACATATTTGGTTCTAGTGGTTGATGCTTTGTGCCCTTGTATGAGAGCTTCCTTTTGCTCTAGTGGTCAAGTTTGGTTGTTGTTATTTTATTCTCAATCTTGAGCTATATGGAGTTGTCTGTTAAATTCTTCGTTAATATTATCCTGGCATAACGTGGTCTTCATGTTATATTATTATCTTGCATCAGTAATTTTTTTGCCTCTAATATTACTAGCTCTCGTTCATACTTCATCTGATTCACTGCCAAGATGAATAATTTTTATTTTTGGAATTTGGGAAGTTTCTTCAATTTATATGAAGAGAAGTGGACAGAGAAAACGTGATGGATGTGGTTTATTTTACAAGCATGACTGGTATGTTGAACTTCTGTGCAAAAATCAAGCAATTCTCAGTTTTGTGGATATTGTTTATAATGTAAATTTGCTTGGAGTTACAGGATCAATATAATTAGTCATTGACTAGGGATTTGAATTTGGACTAGATATAAGATTTCTACCGCAGCAAGAGAAAACTAGGATTTTAATATTATTCTGATGTAAATATTGGTTAATAAACATAAGGATAAATTAAAAAATCCCAATGTAATCATGTGGGACCAGCAATGGTGGCACTTTTCTTTGTTATTGGTCAATTAGTATTCAAACTAACTCTAATTTTCTAGTTCTTATGATATTTCTTTGCTTTTGCCTTTCCCATCGCATATTGGGATTATTTCTTATCATGTTTTTACATTTCCTCAAAACTATGGATTGGATGTGGTTAAAACTTCATGGATGATCTTTTGGTCTATAATAATGTCAATGTTCAATAATCTTAATTTGCTTTTATACTTTGTGCTATATAGTGCTATGATCTTTTTGAAACTCGTTCATTAGTTTGCTTCTTGTTTCTCTGTATTATCTATGGCAGTTTATTTTTGATGTTGGCGTGAAGTTTTCTTATTATAATGCAACATTAGTATTGCTCACTTCCATATAATAATATTTTCTTATTAAAATAAAGTTCGACAAATTGAAAAAAGGACAAATTATATTTTCTTATATTGCAACATTAGTATTCTGCAACATTAGTATTCTTCACTGCATAATACTCCTTTAAATTGAATCCAAACACTTTGGATTATGATGCTCTTGTTCTACTACAACTAGAGGTTTAAGTGGGTTAGCCTTAAATTACAACTGTTGGAGCCAGCAACAGAGACAGTTAAATTTTCCTAGGTGTCACATGAACTTTCAATTAATTTAGGTGGAAGTTCACTTTCCATCATTGTGGTTTGAAAAACAGCTGTTTGTTACTGATGTGTTTTTGTTGTCATTGACTATCAGTCAATTATTAAATGTTGAAATTCAAAAAACCAAAAATCTAAAATGAATAAATGGCAAATTACATATTTGTTCTATCTTAGTGTATCTGTTACCAAATGAATATTTTTTCCAGTTGAGAACAGAGGTGAATAAAGTCTTAGGAGGTTCCTCGTACTTGAAAATTAATCGGTGCAAGTTTAGATGCAAAGGTTCATATTTATACATCTGATTCCAGCGTGGCATCCCAAGTATCTGAACTACCTGCGGCCGAAATTGATGCCAGTACATTCAATCGTCTATTCATAACATCTCAGGTATGTCTATAACTAAAAGTCATGTCACTTTCAATAACTAGTTGATAAAAGACTGATGAAAATTGAAGATTCAAGTATTAATTCCTTATGGGCTACTACAGGCAGCCAAAGCTATTTCCAAGAGTTAAGGTTCTATGAAGCATTATTATAGATACATGATGCAGATACTATACAACATTGATAGGTAGATACAAGTATACAATAATTCTTATAGACACTAATCAACATCTACCACTCCTTCACAGCCCTATAATATCATTTTTCTAAATCTTAATGACAGAATTCTATAGCAGGCAAATCGACTGTGCAATATTTCTAACATAGCATGTAAGAGCTATACAACATATGATCCTATAAGTCTATTAGTTTAGCTAGCATCTTGGGTTGAAGATAGCATGATTAAGATCATTGTCAGAAGTTGTATAAGTTATAGGACGTTCTGTTATGATTATCCTATCATTTGTGCATTTTGTAAGTAATGGTTGTGATGTACAGGTAATTGTCAAGTTATGTAGTCATGTTGGGATTTTGAATAGCATGTTTCAGGTTTGGAATAAGCAAATAGGAGTTTATATGCGCTACTGATTCATTGAGTTTGGATTTGGTTATGGTTTAAGCAAAGCTTTTCTTTGCCTGTTTTCTACTGTCTTTTGGTGCTTTTCTATTTCGTAATTACACCGCATAGAATACCAGCACTAGTCTACATGAAATTCAACAGAAATTTAATAGAACCTACTAAAAATCTCTCCTTATTTCTGTCATATCATTTGAAGTAGTTTTTTTTTGTTACATGATAGCATTGTTCCCAAATCTTCATCTTCTGGTTTAAGCTTACATTTCAGGATGATGCAAATATGCTTGATACATCTTTGGGTACTCATCATCTAGAGTCAGCAACATTTATGATATTTGTTATGTATTTTGTTTCTAAAGTGTTATATGAGACTACTTTTATTTTTGAGATTTTATGGTGTATTTGAATTTATAATGAATGATGAATTATAACTCTTTCAACTCTGTTACACTACCTTAGTTATTTGTAATGAAATTGTATTATTACTAAGAACATTGTATTTGGTATTGTATATTTAAATAATAATTATAATTAATGAGATTAAACTTGTGAAAATTATGAAATTAAATTGAGGTTAAAATCCTCTAGAAACATATAATAGTTACCTTCCAGTAAGTTTATTTTGAGTAGTGGAGGTTGAAAATCTCCACAATTAATCTTCTCAAATAGTGGATGTTTAAAGCCCCCATTATAAATACTACAAAAACCTCCTTATATTGTGGAAGTTTAAGTTTATAGCCTCCATGTTACGTGCCGCAAAAACCTCCTCAAATAGTGGAGGTTGAAACCTTCCTAAATAGGGGAGGTTAAAAACCTCCACAAATAAACCAATGCAAATTTATTGCTACCAAAGGTTTTCTAAAATCTCATCAAAACGCTTCTATTGATCATAATTGTTGCGATTTTTGAATCCTTCACTAGTTATATTGTGGAGGTTAAAAACCTCCGCTAATTGCATAAAAACTTCCACTAAATATAAAATCGGTTGTAGTGAATGTCCTCATAAGCATTCCAAACAATTCCATATTGTCTGTTCCACCATGAAATCTCATGATGTTCAAGAGGATCACATTTGCTTGAAGGCCTTCCCTCATTCTCTTGAATGCCCTGCAAAAGATTGGTTGTATGACTTGGCTTCTAGATCCATTACAATCTTGGATGACATGAAAATGGTGTTCCTTGAAAAATTCATTCCTGCCTCTAGGCCCACTACAATCAAAAAAGACATTTCAGGAATCAAGCATCTACATGAAGAAAGTTTATATGAGTACTGGAGAGATTCAAGAGACTATGTGTAAGCTACCCACATCACAAGATCTTTGAGCAACTTATCCTTCAATTTTTCTATGAGGGTCTGAACAACATGGATAAGAGTATCATTCGTGTTACTAGTAAAAGTGCACTTGGAGATATGACTGTTGAAAGAGTTTTTCTTTGATACTTGGTGGGGCAAGACTGTTTTTGATCGATTTATTTAGTTACAGATTTATTCTTTGCTCGTCATTTCGGCTTTATTGGAAATAATTCTCAACGCCAGCATAATGGTTTCAAGAATATTCTATTTGGTCAAAAACTTGACTTTATTGAATTATTAACAACTTCATACCATATCGGTTTTATGGAATAAATTCCAACACCGGTTTACTGGTACGAATTTAGCAAATTAACACAAGTGATAATGGGTGATATTTATTTCCATTTCCTTTTATTAATCAAACTACTTACATAAGAAAGGTTTATAAAGAATAAATAAATAAAGCAATAAATTGTTAGTTGCAAAATTTAAATGACAAAAAGTAAATGTTAGTTTGCAGAAATGTAAATGACAAAAAATAAATGTTAGTTGTGGAAAGTAAATGATTGAAAATAAAAGTTCGTAGTTAGACTACTCATTATGACCGTGTATTTTTCCTTTGCACAAAGATACAATTTATGAATTAAATTGCACATTGATTCAAGGTTTCTTTCTTTGTCAACAAATAAAATTTATTTGATAACACTTTACTATTTTACATTTGTATCTCTTTCAAGATTCAATTGCAGTATAGTATAGGGTAATGTCGAACTACAAGAAATGTTTATAAAAGTTATGTGTTATACTTTGGTTATTCCAAACATCAGTTCATAAAATTTTCCCTAGTCCCCCGACGAGAAAAAATGATTTTCCAAACCTTGCAAAATATATTAATCAGTAGAAAACTATCACTCGATGAAGTAAGTTGTCATGCCTTATTTCAGGATCCATAAACATTGATTAGCCTTGATTACAAGTTGCTTAAAATAGATGATTTGATTTGGAAAATGAACTAAGGTTTATTTCTACTTTTTAGTTCATTTGTGAAGACTTTAAAAAGAAGCATTTTGGATCTTATAATCAAGTTTTAGGTGATCAAGCTAAAACTGCATTAAGCACTTTCTAAAGAATTGAAATTACCAAAGTAATAACTTAAACATAATTCAACATAATGAAACAAGAAATTACATGAAATATTAGTGAGTAAAAAATTCAACTAAAATTTAGGAGCATTAGTCATCTTAACCCAAGGATTTAAGACACTTTATCATGCACAAATGAGATTGCAAAATGACTTTTTACATCTCATTTATTACTCCTTCTCCTTTTGAATTAAAGAGATATTGCAAATAAAAATTACCTAAGCTACTTTGGAGTAGAAATCCTCCAAGAAATTACAAAGAAGAAAATGTAGAAGAAGAGAGAAATTTGGATGAGAATGTGCGTATGAATTAATTTCATGGATGAATGTAATTTTTTCAAGCCTTGAAATGTTTCCTATTTAAAGGAGTTCCAGGACTCCGCTAAGCTGCTCTCTTTCACAACTATGCTGCTGACCAAACCCTTCAACATGGATTTGGTCACTTGGCCAAGCAACTCAGTCACCTGCTTGGGGCTGAGTCACCCAAGCTATGGTGAGCTACTTGCCCTGCTATTGTGAGCTACTTTTGAAAATCCTAAGGATGATACTTAGGGTGAGGTCATGCATGAGGTTAGCATGCTTGGGTGCTAAGTTAACTTTGGTCAACTTGCTTAGTGCATACCGCCAAACGCATACGTGGCATCACTAAGCTGCCTGCTTGAGCAGTTTGACCGTGCCTGATGGTGTGGCTTGGTGCTTGGTTCCATGCTAGGCACTCCAGGTGCCATGCTAAGCTGTTCAATGAGCACTTAGCTTGTGCCATACGTGTGGTTGCTCGTGCCAAACTTGTGTTTTGACCGTGTCAGATGAGTCTAACGGTGCTAAGTTGGTGTCCTGGTCACGTTGGGTGTGCATTTGGTCCAAGCTAAACTTCTTATTGAGCAACTTCATGTTGACTTCATGCTTTCCATATAGGCCAACTTGTTGAGTCATGCTTAGGGCTAAGCACATGGTTTGCCACGCCAAGCTTAAGCATGTCATGTATGGATCATTTTGGCCTATTTTGAGAACTTTGCTTGCAATTGAACATTCCATCTCTTTTCTACCTAAATCCTAAAAAATAAAGTAGAAAAGAAAAACACAAAGCATATATACAAGAATGTGATATTATATCCAAAAAGTGTTGAATTAAGTTGAATTTCTCAAATTTTCCAAGGATAAGTGCAATAAAAAGTGTATGAAATTTAGGCATTTTTTGCATTTATCAATTCCCCGAAACTTTAGACTTTGTTTGTCCTCAACCAAATGGTAAAGCATATCCGAATTCAAGACTTGGCTAATTTTTCAAGATATGATTGACATGATTTTAAATTTGCTTAAGCAAGAAAAAATAATTTCAATGAGATTTTTCATGATTTGTGAATTTTTTTACACATAATGCTTCAGACAAAAAATGTATGTTTTCGTTCATCAAAAGTGTGTAACAATTTACCTAAGCAAATATTTTTTCAATCAAAATGTATTTTTGCACACAAGTTCAAAATTAGAACTATTTTAAAGGGGTAAATGTTTCACTCAATTTTTCAATCATTTGATTGTAGTAATTTGAACTTGTTCTTTGTCTCACCTATTATTCCCTTGAATTGCATAATCAATCAAAGATCACTAAGGTCGTGTTTTCGGTTGTAATGATGCTAGGTTTGGATAATCATGGCTTTTCTAGATAATCAAGTTAAGTTCAAGTAAAAAGAGAGCATTTTGTAAAAAAAATTCAATGAAGTACTTCACTCTACTTTTTTCCATAATTTATTTTCCAACCTCTTAGTTTTTGAAACTTGACTCTTTTTTTGGCATTTCTTTGTATTTCTCAATCTCTTTTTATTTTTCACTTTCTTTTACAACTTTTGTTGTTTTTGTAAAGATATTGAGAATTTGTATTCTTCTTAAGAGGCCAATCCACCAATTTCCTCCCAACTTGATTCTTTCAAACATCTTTTTAAAAAAAATTAATGCTCTCTTTTAGAATATTGTTTTCAATTTCGGTTTGTGAGATTATTTGAAAAAAATGTTTTACTTTGTTTGGCTCAAAGGAGCTTATCAAAGGATAATCATAATTTTTGGTTTAGACATTTGGCCATTTGGTTAAACTAAAGAAATAACATGCCTTGATAACTTCCTATCAATCTTATGCAATTAAGAGATTTAAAGACTCAAAAAAGTTTAATTAGACAAATCAAATGGTGATTTAAACTTTGATCCTCACATGTTTGGCTCACTCCCTCACTTGTCTTAGATTTACACTTCTTGATTTAAAAAAGTGTTTGCAAAAATCATATTACAAAAATTTAAATTCCATTTCCACAAAATTTCAAGTAATGACATTATGCGATGTTTTCATAAAAAGTTGAGCACATATCTCCTTTTGTTCAATAAAAGCTTAAGTCAAAATATGCTTAGCAATTTCTAATCATGCCATCATGCCAAAATTGTTTTATTTAGCCACTTTGATTTAGCTTTTGAATTTTTTTGAGTTTATGGACAACCAAATTACTTTTTAAATAACTATATAATCTTATAAACAATATTAACTTTCTTTAAAATTTTTACATATGCATTAAACCATGTTCCCCCTCTTAAAATGATGACTTGTCCTTAAGCCAATGAAAAAAATAGTTTTAAGGAGACATTTGATGCATATGAATTTTTTTAAAAGAATAACATATTACTTTAAACACACAACATAATTTAAAAACAAAAATTAAAAAGAACTTTAAAAACTAACCAACTACTGAGTTGCATCCCAACAAGCGCTCATTTAACGTCAATAGCTTGACACCCTGATCCATCACCAAGTTATGGTTTTAACCTCTGTCCATTGACTGTCCAAGTTCTCTTGGACTCACCATCTTCAAGCTCAATTGCCCCATATTCTTTTACATCTTTAATTACGAATAGTCCCGACCATTTTTGTTTTGAATTTTCCTAGAAGCAAATTGAGTCTTGAATTGAAAAGAAGCATCTTTTGTCCTTTGAAATTCTTTTTCATTCGAATTTTGGAGTCATGGTACTTCTTCATTTTTTCCTTGTAAAGTTTGGAAGATTCATAGGATTAGAACCTCATTTCTTCGAGATAATGTAATCGTTTCTTCCTTTTTGTGTCTGCATCGTTTAAATCAAACTTTAAAAATTTACGTGCCCAATAGGCTTAATGTTCCAATTCAACTGGTAAGTGACAAGCTTTGCCATAAACTAGGTGGTATGAAATTTGACCTATTGGTGATTTAAAAGCAGTTTGATAATCCCATAAAGTATCATCCATATTTTGTGACAAACTTTTCTTGATGAAGAGCAGATTTTTTCCAAAATTCTTTTAAGTTCGCGGTTGGATACTTCAACTTGGCCATTTGTTTGTGGATACTTCAGTTGACTATGTTTCCAAAATTCCAAAACTTTTCGTAATTGAGAATTTATAAAATGAGAACCGCCATCACTTATAAGTACTCTTGGTGTTCCAAAACGGCAAAAAAATATTATTTTTCAAAAATTTTATAACTGTTTTGCCATCCGCTTTTGGAGTTGTTATTGCTTCTACCCATTTAAAAACATAGTCAACTGCCTCCAAGATGTATTCGTTTGAGTGAGATGGTGGGAAAGGTCCCATGAAATCAATGTCCCAACAATCCAAATTTTTTATTTCTAAAATAGTTTGAAGGGACATTTCATTTCTTTTCCCAATTTCGCTAGTTCTTTGGCAGACATGACATTTTTGAACAAATTCTCGGACATCTTTAAATAGGGTAGGCCAGAAAAAACCAGATTGTAGAACTTTGGCAGCAGTTCATTCTCCATTATAGTGTCGTCCATATGCTGAACCATGACAATGCCATAATATTTTTTGGGCTTCATTAGAATCAACACACCCCCTTATAATGCTATCGGACCCTTTTTTGAACAAGTATGGTTCATCCTAAACATAATGGTTAACTTCTTTGAGAAAAGTTTTTCGTTGCTCATAGTTAAAAAAATTCAGGAATAATTCTTGATGCTTTGTAATTTACAATATCAGCAAACCATGGTCATTTTGCAAAAAGAAATAGCTTTTCATCTAGAAATTCCTCAATGATTTCTTTTTCTTCGTTCATGACTTCTTTTTCGATTAATCGTGACAAATGATCTGCCACTTGATTTTCTTTTCCGCTTTTGTCACAAATTTCTATGTCAAATTCCTATAAAAGTAGCACCCATCGAATTAACCATGGTTTGGATCGGGTTTCTTTAGAAGATATTTGATTGCAACATGGTAAGTGTAAATATTAATTTTGGCCCCAATGAAATAACTTGTAAATTTTTCCAAAGCAAATACTATGGCTAGTAACTCATCTTTAGTGGTTGCATAGTTAACTTGTGCTTCATTTAAAATCTTACTAGCATAGTGTATTACATGAAAAACCCGTTCCTTTTTCTGTCCCAAAACTGTATAATCACTTGCATCACACATTAATTCAAAAGGTAGATCCCAATTTGGTGTGGTTATGATAGGGGCAATTAACAAGCTATATTTTAATTTATTGAATGCTTTTAAACAAGAATTATCAAAATTTAAAATAGAATCTTTAAGAAGTAAATTGCAAGGGGCTTAGCTCTTTTCGAGAAGTCTTTGATAAATCTACGAAAGAACCTAGCGTGTCCTAGAAAGCTCCTTACTCCTTTGATGTTAGTTAGTGGAGGCAGCTTTTCTATCACTTCTATCTTTTGTTTATCGACTTCCATTCCTTTTGCTGAAATTTTGTGCCCTAATACAATTCCTTTTGTGACCATGAAATGACACTTTTCCCAATTTAGCACGAAGTTTGTTTGCACGTATCTTTCTAGCACTGTTCCAGATTTTTTAGGCATAAATCAAATGAATCCCCAAATACTAAAAAGTCATCCATGAAGAGCTCGATGCATTTTTCCACCAAGTCGACGAAAATAGCCAGCATACATCTTTGAAAAGTAGCAGGAGCATTACATAATCTAAACGACATTATCTGATAAGCATAGATGCCGAAAGGACAAGTAAATGCTGTGTTTTCCTGGTCTAATGGATCGACAACAATTTGGTTGTATCATGAATATCCATCTAGGAAACAATAGAAGGCTTGCCATGCTAATATTTCAAGCATCTGATCCATGAAAGGTAGCGGGAAGTGATATTTTCTTGTGGCTACATTGAGTTTGCGGTAATCATTGTACATTCTCCACCCAGTAACGACTCTGGTTGGGATTCGTTCATTATTTTCATTTTGGATTACCACCATCTCTCCTCTTTTAGGTACTACGTGAGCCATACTTACCAATTTGCTATCTGAAATAGGGTAAATCATACCAGCTTCGAGCATCTTCACCACCTCTATTCTGACCACTTTCTTCATAGTCGGGTTGAGTCTTCTTTGTGGTTGTGCACAATGTTTGTTATCATCTTCCATCAAAATTTTGTGCATACAGTATGAATCACTATTTCCTTTCAGATCTGTTAATGTCCAACCAAGTGCTTTTTGGTGCTGTTCCAATACTCGAACCAATTTTTGCTCTTCCAGAGTGGACAGTAGATTGCTGATAATTACTGGTTTGTCGGAATTTCCTTCCAAATACACATATTTCAAGTGGGACAGAAGTTCCTTCAACTCTAGCTGCAATGTTGATTTGTTGTCTTCACTCTGGTTATCTTTCATTTTTTGTTGTAAATGGAGGATCTCCTTTATTGCATCAACAATTTTGATCAATTCTTTGATGTAATGCCCTTCTACAAAATCTGCAGGCATCTCCAAAGGTGCATCTAGTTGAGGTTGCTCACAAATCTCATCAAGAAGATCTATTTGAAAGCATTGCCCCTTGTCCTTCGGATGATACATCGCCTTGAAAATGTCAAACTGAATTTCTTCATCATCTACACAGACTTTCAGTTTGCCATTTTCCATGTCTATCTCCATCTTCGCCGTTCTCATGAATGGCCTCCCCAAAATGAGATGTATTTCTACATCTTCACGAATGTCAATGATGTCGAAGTCAACAAGAATGAGAAATCTGCCAACTTTAACCATAACGTCTTCATCAACTCCTTCTAGATATTTTATTGATCTATCTGTAAGTTGTAGAGACATTCTAGTTGGCTTCAGATGAACACCTCCAATTCTCCTCATCAATGACAATGGCATTTGGCTGACACTGATAATGACATGTTGTTTATTCCACAAAACCGAGAGGAAATGGTGAGGCAAATTTGTTTTTGATCGTTTTATTTAGTTACATGTTTATTCTTTGCTCACCATCTCGACTTTGTTGGGAAGAATTTCCAACTTCGGCATAATGGTTTCAAGAATATTTCATTTTATAAAAAACTTGACTTTATTGAATTATTAACAACTTCATATCCTCTCGGTTTTGTGGAATAAATTCCAACACCGGTTTACTGGTACAAATTTAGCAAATTAACACAAGTGATAATGAATGATATTTATTTTCATTTCCATTTATTAACCAAACTACTTCCTTATGGAAGGTTGGTAAAGAATAAATAAATAAAGAAGAAATTGTTAGTTGCAGAATTTAAATGCCAAAAAGTAAATGTTAGTTTGCAGAAATGTAAATGACAGAAAGTAAATGTTAGTTATGGAAAATAAATGACTGAAAATAAAAGTTAGTAGTTAGATAACTCATTATGACTGTGTATTTTTCATTTTCACAAAGATACAATTTATGAATTAAATGGCACATTGATTCAATGTTTCTTTCTTTGTCAACAAATAAAATTTATTTGATAATACTTTACTATTTTACATTTGTATCTCTTTCAAGATTCAATTGTAGTATAATATAGGGTTATGTAGAACCATAAAGAATTCCCTAATAGAACATATATTATAAACATGTTATATTACTAATATAGATTGAACATATTTTTGGTTTGGTTTTGTTTATGAAATTGTAACATTTTAAAAAGTAAGCATAAACAACTAATATGCACAAATTCTCGAGGAGAAAAATTAGTTGGAATGATGGAAATATTTCTTAACATGTTTTATGAAAAATGTTTATAAAAGTTATGTGTTATACTTTGGTTATCCAAACATTAGTTCATAAAATTTCCCCTAGTCACCCGGCGAGAAAAAGTGATTTTCAAACCTTGCAAAATATACTAATCAATAGAAAACTGTCACTCAATGAAGTAAGTTGTTACGCTTTATTTCAGACTCCGTAAATATTGATTATCCTTGATTACAAGTTGCTTAAAATTGATGCTTTGATTTGGCAAATGAACTAAGGTTTAATCCTACTTTTTGGCTAATTTGTCAAGACTTTAAAAAGAAGCATTTTGGATCTTGAAATCAAGTTTTAGGTGATCAAGCTAAAACCGCATTAAGCACTTTCTAAAGAATTAAATTTCCAAAGTAATAACTTAAACATAATTGAATATAAAGACACAAGAAATTATAGGAAATATTAGTGAGCCAGAAATTCAACTAAAATTTAGGAGCATTAGTCATCTTAATCCAAGGATTTAAGACACTTTACCATGCACAAATGAGATTGCAAAATGAATTTTTATATCTCATTTGATTACTCCTTATCTCCTTGAATTAAAGAGAAATTACAAATAGAAATTACCTAAGCTATTTTGGAGTAGAAATCCTCCAAGAAATTACAAAGAAGAAAATGTAGAAGAAGAGAGAAACTCGGATAAGAATGTGTGTATAAATTTATTTGATGGATGAATGTCCTTTTTTCAAGCCTTGAAGTGCCTCCTATTTATAGGAGTTCCAGGATCCCACTATGCTACTCTCTTCCACCGCTAAGCTGCTGACCAAACCCTTTAACATGGGTTTGGTGACTTGGCCAAGCAGCTTAGTCACCTGCTTGGGGTTGAGTCACCCAAACTATGGTGAGCTAGTTGGCTCTAGTATTGTGAGCTACTTCTGAAAGGCCTAAGGAGGATACTTATGGTGAGGCCACGGATGAGGTAAGCATGCTTGGATGCTAAGTTAACTTTGGCCAACTTGCTTAGTGCACACCGTCAAGCGCCTTTGTGGCACCGCTGAGCTGCCTATATGAGCAGTTTGACTGTGACTGATGTTGATGTGGCTTGGTGCTTGGTTCCACGCTGGGCACTCCAGGTGCCATGCTAAGCTGCTCAATGAGCAATTAGCTTGTGCCATACGCGTGGTTGTTCGTGCCAAGCTTGTGTTCTGATCGTGCCTAGGTGAGTCTGACCTGCTAAGTTGGTGTCCAGGTCACGCTGGGTGTGCATTTGTTCCAATCTAAGCTGCTTAGTGAGCAACTTCATGTTGACTTCATGCTTTCCACATATGCCAAGTTGTTGAGTCATGCTTAAGGCTAAGCACAAAGCTTGCCAGCCAAGCTTAAGCATGTCATGTTTGAATCATTTTGGCATATTTTGAGCACTTTGCTTGCACTTGAATATTTCATCTATTTTCTACTTAAATCCTACAAAATAAAGTAGAAAAGAAATACACAAAACATATATACAAGATTGTGATATTTTATTCAAAAAGTGTTGATTTAAGTTGGTTTTCTCAAATTTTTCATGGATAAAAGCCATAAAAGTGTATGAAATTTAGGGATTTTTGGCACTTATCAATGACCCCTTTTGAAGCCAAACGTTTGATTGAAAGATGTCTTCCAACTCTCAACAATTTAATGCAAGGGGTAGTGATGCTATAGTTGTTTTATGTGTTCATGATGTTGGGATAGATGCATTAAGGCTAGACACGCTTGAGAAAAAAATTGATTCCCTTACCACATTGGTCACTTAATTAGCCATATATCAGCATAAACCTCCACTTGCACGAGTTTGTGGTATTTCTACCTCAAATGATCATATGTTGATGTTTGTCCTTCTCTACTAGAGCCTAAATCTGCTGACCATCATGAGGCTTATACTGCAAACATTTACAACAACAGACCTCAACAACAACAATGCAATTATGACTCATACATATAGAACCTTGCTTGGAGAAATCACCTAAATCTGAAGTGGTTTGATCGTTCACAACCTCCTCAAGGACTATTTTAGAACATTGCTAGAAAAAATAGACCATATGTGCCTCCTCCAAACCAACAACAGAGGCAACAACAAGTGATTAATAGTCATGCACCTCCACCTGGACCTAGTGAGCCTTTATTGGAAGAATTGGTGAGGCAAGTGACCAGGCAAAACATGCAGTTCTAGCAAGAAACTAGAGCTTCAATTCAAAGACAAGATTCCTCAATTTATAATCTAACCACCCAAATGGGACACATGGCTACTTCATTGAACACATTACAATCTCAGAATTCTAACAAGTTACCTTCTCAAACTGTGATTAACCTACAGAATGTGAGTGCCATCACCCTAAGGTGAAGCAAACAAATTGAAGATGATCTAGCTGCATCAAAGGGGAAACACCTTGTTTTAGAAGAGAATGAGAACACTAGGAGAAATATTCATGTAAGTGAAATTTCTTCAAGTACTAAACAACAAACATCTTCCGTTTCTCTTCCATTTTCCCCAAAAGTCATTCCAAGCAAGAAGATGGAAGAGATAGAAAATGAGATCTTTGATATATTCAGAAAGATGGAGGTGAACATACCTCTACTTGATACCATCAGGCAGATTACAAGATATGCAAAGTTTCTAAAGGAGTTGTCCACTAACATAAGAAAGCTCAAAGGTCATGAGAGGATCAACATGGGAAGAAATGTTTTCGCAATTATAGATAAACTTTTTCCTCACGTTCCTGAAAAGTGTAAGGACCGAAGGACATTTGATGTACCTTGCAACATATGTAATAGAAAATTTGAGAATGTTATGCTAGATTTAGGAGCTTCAATTAATGTTATGCCTATGTATGTTTTTATGTCTCTTTCACTTGGACCTTTACAACCTACCAGTGTGGTGATTCAATTAGCAAATAGGAGTACTACCCTCCCGACTAATTTGATAGAGGATGTCTTGGTTCGGGTTGATCAACTTATTTTCGTTGCTGATTTTTACATACTTGATATGGAAGAGGAATAATCCCGTAACATAGTTCCCATTATTTTAGGGAGGCCATTTTTAAGAACAGCCCGAACCAAGATAGATATCCATGTTGTAACACTTTCTATCGAAATTGGTGATAAAGTTGCCCGATTTAACATATTTGATCTTATGAAGCATCCATTTGAGGACTGTTTTGTGTTTCATATCGATTTACTTGTTGAGTTGACTAATTAACATATCTCTGATTTTATTCGCGATTCTGATTCTCCATCATTGACTGACTCATACACTTGTCATGCATGCACTAATTCTGAAATATGTACTTCTTGTATTGATGACTTTTTAGATATTGTTGTTGATTCAAATGTTATGGAGTCGGATTGCACTAACTCATACACTTGTCATGCATGCACTGATTCTGAAATAAGAACTTTTTGTATTGATTACTTTTTGGATATTGTTATTGATTCAAATGTTATAAAGTTAGAGTGCACTAACCTAATTGCTGCAGGAATCATACAAGAATCTAATTTACTTGTTCAGGTGCAGGCTGTAGAATCTATGTTTGTTAATTTGGTTCCATTTGCAGGCACCTGATTGGACAATCTCTTTTGAGCTGATATGTGATGCTTCTGAATATGCATTGAGAGTTGTTCTTGCTCAAAACATTGACAAACTACATAGGGAGTTTGACTTCCCCCCTCCACGAATTAGAGAGTTTTTTCTTTCTCTACTTATCTACTTTTATTGCACTTGTCAAATTCTATTGATTGATATATATGTCTATTATCTTCACAACTCAAACTGTGTTTGAGAACTCAAGATTTCTAAAGAAGTGAGGAGAAAGTCTTTTGCTTTAGTTAGTTTAATATTACTACTTTATATGAGAACCCAATGTATAACTTTTGTTTGAGAACTCAAGGTTCTACTACACTGCCATAGGTGTTTGAGAACCCAAGGTATTACTTTAATAATAATACCCTTTAATCAGTTTATTGGTATCTCCACAATCCACTTTCATTAATAATTTTCTTTTATTTGAAAGGTTTGCAATAGACCACAACAATCCATATTTGTGTTTTTTATTGAATAAAAGATGATGACATTACTACTTTATTCCAAAAATCACTTTCACCTATGTTTTAATTTGTTTTGTCAATTTCTTGGACTAGTGTTTGAATCTATTCTTTATTTAGTATGAGGGGAATTAGGGTCTAACATAATGTATTTACCCCGAAGATGGATAATGTCATATTGCTTTGTGTATCTAGTTAGTTTCTTGCTTCAATTTATCTCACTACATTTGTAATATGTTGAGCTCAATCTGAATTTGCAGCAAACATGAAAATTTTAATTAGTACAAGAATTTATGTAATGTATTCGTTAATTATCTCACTACATTATCTCACTATATATAATATATTTATAATTATATATGATAATATGATGTCGTCCGGTCCGACTGCATGCTCTAATCGATTAGAACCTATAAATGATCTCTTCTAGTTTGATGTTCGACTCGGGTTTTATAAGATTGGTGCATACCATACAACAAATCTCCCTGTGTACATGTGTACAAGGTGTTTGAACCTTTGTCTGAAAGATAATCCTTGAGAAATGACCTATGAGTCACTTCCTAGTTCTATAGTTTTATTTGTTATACTATTTGCATCGGGTACAACCTCAATAACTAACCCAACCTTATACCCTCGCACAACTAACCTACCAACCAAAACCCATGTTGCCAAAACTTCACAAACATCTCTACCCATTCGTCTTCTCGCAAATGCACAAATGCATGAGCTACACTCCCAAGGTCTCTGTTATAATTGTGATGAAAAGTTTCATGCAAGTCATCGATGTTAACAAAAGAAATTCTTACCTCTTTTGGTGGATGCATATCCTATTGAGCCAGATGCCCTTCTCTCCTCGCTGGAACCTATAGATGATGACTCTCTAGTCTCTCTAGAAGAGTTTATTCACTACCAACTATTCGAACAAGCTCTAGAAGGTCAACCTTCTCCCAAAACCTTACGATTTGTGGGCACTATTTTTGGACACTCCGTAACTGTTTTGGTTGACAGTAGAAGCTCTCATAATGTCATTCAAACTCAAGTGTCCCACTACTTACAATTACATATCTCCCCCACACCTATTTCCAGCGCTGGTTTATAGTGGAGTTCACATCTACTGTCTGGCTTGTGTTCTAACACTCCTATTTCTTACAAAACTAGTTATTCCATATTCCCTTCTACTTTATCCCAATTAAGGGAGCATATGTTTTACTAGGAATTGAGTGGTTATGAACCTTGGACTTGGTAAAATATGATTTTGCTATTCCTTCTATGACCTTTAAGGTAGGGGACACCTCTATTACACTAAGGTGATACTCCTACTTCTTGTGAACCTTCAACATTAAATCAATACAATAGACTAATTCACATGGATGACATTGCCTCTGTACATACTATCACCTTTCTACCCTTGGACACTACTTTCAATGAGCAAACCCCAACCCAATCTGAACTTCCCCCATACATACAAAACCTACTATCTAATTTCCAAACACCATTTCACTCACCACATGGCCTACTCCTAAACCGCTCACATGACCACAAAATTTCCCTTATCTCGAATACCACCCAAATATTTGTGAAACCATACAAATACCCCCATTTCTAGAAAGAGACTATGACTAAAATGATACAAGAAGTGTTACATGAAGGGATTATTGCCCCGAGTACAAGCCCATTATCCTCACCAATTTTGTTGGTTAAAAAGAAAGATGGCACATGACGATTTTGCATTAACTATCACGCACTGAATGCCATAACAATTCGAGATCGTTTCCCGATTCCAAAAATTGAGGATTTATTAGATGAATTAGATGGTGGAAAGATATCTAAAAATTGATCTACATTCAGGTTACCATCAAATTCGTGTGAAACCAGAAGATACACATAAAACATCATTCAAGATATTTGGTGGTCACTATGAATTTTTAGATTTGTCGTTTAGGCTAACTAATGCGTCATCTAGCTTTCAGGATACAGTGAACAACCTACTCATACCTCATATACATAGGTTTGTATTGATGTTTTTTTTATGATATACTTATTTATAGTGCATGTATGGCTGATCACATAGTTCATTTGCAAATAATATTGGAGTTTTTGGTTTCTAATCATTTTTATGCCAAAATATCAAACTGTACCTTTACTATCTCTTCTAATAGTTATTTGGAACACATAATTTCAACCAAAGGCGTCAAGCCATACCCTGATAAAATCCAGGTTATGGTTAAATTGGCCACTCCCACGTTCCCTCATGGCACTTAGGGGATTCCTATGTCTCACGAGGTTCTATCGGAAGCAATGATTACAACACAAATATTAAAACTATCGGATTTCTCTCAGTCATTTGATGTTGAGATAGACGTATCTATTGTGCAATAAGGGGAGTCCTTTCCCAAGGTGGTCATCCGCTGACATACTTCTACAAGAATATGTCGAGCAAGATGCAACATGCCTCTACCTACGTCTATGAGATGTTTGTAGTCATCGAATATGTAAAAAAACTAGTGCCAATATCTACTTGGAAAATAATTTACAATTTACATAGATCAACAGATTTCTAGACACTTGATGACTCAAGGTTTTCAGACTCTGGAACAACCGAAATGGGGAACAAAATTGATTGGGTTTCACTATATAATAAAGTATAGGTGACGTACCTCAAACTGAGTTGCTGATGCACTTTCCAAGTGCCACAATGATAGAACTCTACTTTTCACTACACTGTCCTCTCCTTTTCCACACATCTTTGATCAACTGCACCAATATTTCCTCTCCGGTGAAGGACATGCACTAATCAGAAAACACGAATCAGATTAAGCTTGGAACTTTAAATTCATATTTAGACAAGATTACTATTCTATGAGGGACAAATATTTATACCTGATTTAAATAGTCTGCACAAGAACTTGATCCATGAATTCCATGGTACCCCATCAACTAGACATTTTGGCTGGAAGGCATCATTAGCACGCATTTCCTCTTGGATGAAAGACATGCATTAATCAGAAAACATGAATCATATTCAACTTGGAACTCTAAATTCATTTTCAAATAATGATTACTATTCTATAAGGGACAAATATTTATGCCTGATTTTAATACTCTAGAAAGGAACTTGATCCATGAACTCAATGCTACCCCATCAGTTGGACATTCTAGCAGGAAGGCAACATTAGCTCGCCTCACTACTTCATATTTTTGGCTAGGGATTGTTAAACAAGTCAAGAAATTTATTCGCCATTGTGGTCCCTATTAGCACAACAAGTACCTGCCACTAGAATACTAAGGATTAATCCAACCTCTCAAAATAATAGATAATGTATGGGAAGAGTTATCTATGGATTTTATTACTCACTTACCAATATCTCAAGGACACACAGTAATATGGGTCATGGTTAATAGGCTCACTAAATATGCCCATTTCATGACACTTCCTAGTAAATTCAGTGTTGATTCATTGGCTCACCATTTCCTCAATGAGATTTGTTGCCTCCATGGCACTCTCAAGTCCATCGTCTCAAATCATGACAAACTTTTCTTGAGCTCATTATGGAAGGAACTCTTTAAGTTGTTGCATACTAATATTTGCTATAGCACGACATATCACCCACAATCAGAATGCCAGACCTTGGTAGTCAACCGTAGGTTGCAAACTTACCTTTATTGCTTCATTGGGTCTCACCCAAATAAATGGTTTTCACATAACTCTTTGGCTAAATACTGGTATAACACCAGTTTTAATTCCTCATTGAAGTTGACTCCTTTTTAGGCACTTTGTGGGCGAGCCCCCCCCCCCCCCACTCTAAAAGACTATGTTCTAGGAACTGCATCACATAAGTAAATATAGGATATTATATAGACAATAGGTACAATGTTACCAGATCTTAAACAAAACCTTAAGCATGTACAACAAAGAATGAAGACTCAACCTGACACAAGAAGAAAAGATGTTACCTTTGAGCCATGAGAGTGGGTTTTGGTTCATCTATAACTATTCTGACAATATTTGGTTCACCAGCGGTCCACCTAGAAATGGTTATATGTCCCATTTCTTGTTAATAGTCGGATTCACCCGATTTCTTATGAGCTTAGCCTCCCTGAATCCACAGGGATACTACTAGTGTTTCATGTATTGTTGTTGCGGCGATTTAATGGTGAACCACACGGTGCTATAGTGCGATTACCTCTAGATCTTATAACCTCCACACCTCATGAATCACAACCTCCACAACATGACAAGGAGACAAAAGTTAGGGCCACATTAAAGGTAGAGACAATGAAATCGGGTGCACAAACTGTTGACACACGATTTAATAGAGAAAAGTGGTCGGTTGGAGCAACTAGAACTCTCAAAAGAAACACCATGACAGTCCAACGACTTATTGAAGAAGAAAAAAAAAAGGAAAGCCATTTACATGTAGGATGAATGAGGAAGAAAAAGAAAAATCTTCTCTAGTTGAAAAAGTGGGGGAATGTAGACATTGAAGGAATTAACTACCCCCCCCCCCCCACTTCATGCAAACAGCCTTGATAGCAACCCATTTACCAAAAGGATTAGTCATAGGCCCAATTGGTTAAAGGATTATGTTTAATTCTGATTATGTGGCTTAATGTTAATTTCATCTTGGGCTTGTTATGTTGTCAGCCCAAGAGTTAGTAGTGGTAACCCTAAAAATGTCTTACACTTTATATAGACTATAGCTACAGCTATGGAGGCAATGAATGTTGATTCAGTTTATCTTTTATTTTCTTAGTATCTCAATTCATTTTCCATAATCTCTACCACTGTTATTAGTTCCTATCACAATACAAGTGTTACAGTCACTCCAGCTCAACAAATAAATATGGTACGCGATTTATATAGATATATATATAATGTAATGGATTTATCTTCGATGTTTTTAGAGGAAAAATATGAAAACCTAAATTTAAAAGTTAAAAACGTAAATGCTTAAAGAAAAAATTTAGGTTTGGAAGTTTGTTACAGTTGGAGAAGGTATTGGGAACCTCATACTTCTCATTATTAAAATAATACATATATCATTCATGTAGATATTCGTTTAAAATTTTAATTTTACTCTTATAGGAAGTCGTCTCCTCTTATATATCCCTAACAATATGTTGTCTTATTTGGTGAGATTCCTTTATAATTAGCCCATTGATGTTTGTTTAATGCAACATTCTTCGTGATACTATAAGCATCCTTCAGACATTGCTTCATCAATTGTAGAATCAAGTGGTTGCTTTGAGGAAAAATCCAACATACTGTAAAAGGCGTGAACTATTATCTATCTCTTAAGTTAATGATATGGACAAACTTCTAGAAAGTCTTTAAATCTCTCCAAGGCCTTCGAGATGGACTCCCTATCTTTCATATTGAACTTCTAAATTTGGCTTCTATAATAGGTAATGTTGGAAGGTGGGAGGAACTTCTGGAGGAAGGCATGCTCCGATTGATCACAAGTGGTTAGTGTCTCATCAGGTGCAGACTTCAACCAAAGTATTGCCTTATCTCTTAGAGAGAAACATAATGGAGGAGATGGATAGTGCCTTTTGACACTCCATTGACTCTAATTGTCTCACATAGTTCCAAGAACATTTTAATGTGAGCATTTGGGTCTTCTGAAGTTGCTCCTCCAAAATTGATTTTGCATTATCATAGACAACATGGTAGGTAATATGGCAAAGTTTTCAGCTACAATGGATGACCTTGTAATCCTAGTTCGTAGGCCACATATGTTTAGTGTTGCATAGTCATTGAGATGTTTGTTGTATCGGTCACCCATGGCTCGTAGTTGCTCATGTTTTTTTATTGTTCTTTCTCGCTGTTGTCTTCTTCTTCATTGGAATTTCCTTTATGACTCAGGATCTAGTTGAATTTTTTTTATTGTCCTTCATCTACGGAAACAACCTGCAGATTTACTAAAATAAATTAAAGTGTAACACTCATAATGTAAAACAATAATCAAGCAAATATGGCACAATCTCCGACATCACACCAAAAAATTGATGTGCTTAAACTACAAATGCATGTTTCTATTGTCAAGTAATAAAATTATTTGTATCCACAAGGACTGAGATATCTCTTCGATTAATTATTCTTGAACACTATTTAATTTAATTATAAAATGAGATAACAGTTGAATAAACTAGAAAAATGAAAATAAATCAATAGATAAATGCGATTGAATTTAAGATAAAAAATTTGGAGACAACAATAAGGAAATTTTTTTGGAGTCGGTTGATTTGAAAAGCCACCTTCCACAACCATTGATGGAGTTCTATAGGTTGAAGGGCTTAAGCACAACCTTCTAAACATAAGTCAACTATGTAATAGAGGCTTCAGAGTGGTTTTCAACTCTAATACTTGCATCATTGAAGATAAGGTAACTCATGATGCAAAACTTATAGAAAATAGAATAAATAATATCTATATGATTTATTTAGATGATATTTCCTTGAAAATTAAATATTTAATTTTTAATAATGATGATGCTTGGCTATGTCATAGGAGAATGACACACATTCATATGTATCATTTGAACAAATTAATTAAGCATGAATTTTTTGTTGGTTTGCCTAAAATAAAATTAGCTAAAAACAATTTTTGTGACGCATATCAAAAGGGAAAACAAACAAATGTATCTTTTAAGCATAAGCATATATTTTTTACTGAAAGGCCAATGCAATTATTTCATTTGGATTTGTTTTCCCTTCTAGGAATAAGAGTTTTGATGGTAATTACTATGCTCTTGCAATAGTAGATAACTTTTCAAGATTCACATTGACACTATTTTTAGTACATAAATATGAAGCATTTCATGCTTTTCGAAATTATGAAAAACATGTCCAACATGAGAAATAATTGAAAATCTCTTCTATTAGAAGTGATCATGGGAGAATTTCAAAACGCCTTATTTGAAGAGTCTTGTGATGAACATGACATCTAACATAACTTTCCAGCCACTAGAACACCAAAACAAAATATTGTTGTAGAAAGGAAAAATAGGCCATTGGAGGAACTAACGAGGACTATGCTAAATGAAACCAATTTGCTTGAGTACTTTTGGGTTGATGTAATAAGTACTCCCTAGTTGTGTCTCTAATAGAGTTTTAATGGAATCTATTTTAAAGAAAACCCCATATGAACTCTATAAGGGTAGAAAATCTAACATTGCCCATTTGCATGTATTTGAATGTGAATATGTTTTTTACAAATAATGGTAAAAATAACTTTGGTAAATTTGATGCAAAATTAGATGAATGATTCTTTCTTGGCTATTCTTTTACTAGCAAAGCATATAGCATATTCAATAAGAGAACATTCATCATAGAAGAGTCCATGCATGTATCATTTGATGAAACTAACCCCTCAAAGTAGGAAAATGTTGTTTTTAATGATGATGATGAAAGAAATTTACCAACCACTTCACAAAATGAAGTTCCAATTGCTGAAGAACATGATGATCTAGAGCAAATAAAGTCAAATGAAGATCTACCTCAAACTAAAGAGCAAGTACACTCTAACCTACTAAAATAATGGTGAACCCATAAAGATCATCGCATTGACAACATCATTAGTGGTAATTTAAATGATGGTTGTTTAAATATGGCATTTGTTTCTAAAGGAAGCATAAAGGTTGGGTAACCTGATAGTGAATGAAACATAAAGGTTCAGTAACTAATTACTCAATCACGTAACCGATTACTTGTATTAGTTTATGGAAATCTGGGAAACTTATGAAGGAGTAACCGATTACTCTAGTAGAGTAACAAATTACCCTGTCGTGCCTATATAAGGAAAATTTCTATTTTTAATTGAAATTACTTCTTCCTTCTTCAACCCCACGAGTCTCAAGACCCCCATTACTCCAAAACTCTCATTTCTTGATCATTTTTAGTGATTTATTTTTGGCTAAAACACTTACATTTTTATCTCTATTTTTTTTCCAACCATAAATTTCAGTAAATGTGTCTAAAATCAAAAACCCCAAAATCTAATTTTTGAAAACCCTAAAACTTCAAATTTACGGCTTCTTCTTCTAGAACAAAAAAGAATCGATCTAGGTTTTCTCAATCTGGTCAACAGTGAGTACAAGAAACGACACTCCTGAATTTATTAAAGGTATTGTCATATGACTAACACAAGCAAACTTTTAGGGAGTTTTTCTTGGGGGAACAACTCATTTCACCAAAGCATGGTATTATTTCTTATTTTGAACTTGTGCATTTTCAATTTCCTAAACTCATTAAATATCAAAATGTTAGATTTTTATATAAAGAAAGATGCTTATTATCCTGGGACTATTTTTCTGCAATCTTTCATTAAGGAACAATAGGATACATTCCTCTATTAAAGGAAATGATATTATGCTTGACCTTGTTGGCTTTGGGAATGCTTGATTAAATCACATGAGCCAAACTTGGCTTCGGGTTACTCTATGCATTGGATGATTTCAATATAAAGAGATTCTATTTCTCTATCTGTAGATTCCTTGAAGAGGAAATTATGAGTAAGAAACAACGTATAGTGGCTGAATCTAATAAACATAGAGATATCATTTCTATAAGAAATCTCTACCTAGATGATCATTTGTTGCATTACTTTATAAGCTATATTGCGATTCCAAAATTTTCAAATCACTCTCAAAGAAATAATTTGGAATTATAATTATTGCTTACCTTTAAAAAAATATGAACATGTGAGTTGGGCACTCATCAAATGCAAATTATGCATTATCTTTGGGATAAGAATTGCCCACTACCCTATACTATAATAATTGTCATACTACATAAGTTTGACATTTCGATTGTTGGAGAGTCCATAGTGGAACTAGACGCTAGAGAGAACAAGATAGACTTATGTTATTGAGAAGATGGGTTTCATCCAAGATCTAGTTGAAATAAGCTTCAAAAATAGGAATGAACATGTTGAACCCCCTAATCCTCATACTTCTCAAGAAGAACCACAACAACCTCAATTTTATGATCATTCATCATCTTCCAATGAACCAAAGAATCAGGTGATAATGGACAAACTTATTATTCATAGAGGATACATCTCTATAGGGTGGATACTCATGAAGCACAAAATAAAAAAGTTCGCAATGACCTCTAGAAGATATCTTAGCATTTGGACTACTTTGACAAGGATAACGATGAATCAGATTGGTTGTAGAAATCTTAGGGAGTTGTTGTTGATAATGTTGCTTGTTTGTTATGTTTATGACTTGTTTCAATTTAGATGCAGCTTTATGACATTACCTTTATCTTCTACGTGTATGAACAATGTACATTTTTATAAAAAAAAAAAAACTAAGTTTGAATTAGACGCTTATGTCATACGATTACACTTAGCACAAATTATATTTATATCATTGACCTTGACATTATATTTATAGCAGCTTAAAACCATCAAGGGAGCAATGCCCATGGTTCATTAAAAATTAAAGAGTTATGCCATACAACTAACATCGTCATCCAAAAGAATTTCAAAGTTCCAAAATTTTACTAAGTATAATGGCAGTGACAATCCTCAGTTTCATCTACCCAGTTATGCAACTAAGGTGGCTACGTGGTCTAAGGAGGAGAATTTCCTCATATGCTTCTTTCGTGAAAGCTTGACTTGATCAAAACTGGGCCAAATTGGTGAGAACTAGATGACTTGTTCATAGAGCAATAAAGTTTAACATAGAACCAACTCTAACTCGTGAGCATATTGGATCTAATGCGGGAAGAAAGGAAGGATGAGTCTTTCATGGAATATTCTATGAGGTGAAGAATTTTGGTCGTCTAGGTTCAGTCTAAAATGCCATTATTTGAGATGTACTTGTATTTTCTAGGGACCATGATAGCTCCCTTTCTCCGGACCATGAGGGGAGTAGTTTATAAATATTTTCATAAGTTAATGGATGCTTGTGATAGGATACAAACATTATCCAACACGAAGAAATTGTCAATGATTGAGACAAAAAGTAGTTCTTCCATGAAAGGTTTTCAACTAAGGAAAAAAGAAAATAAAGTGAACCATGTATAGTATCAAGAATCTTGGGGACCCTAATTCATGTTATCCAACCAAAAATTCGCATATCAAATTAACAACATACCTACTCCTCAACCTTATAATTGCACCGATCCATATACAATAACCCATCTCAATCTTATAATTTCAATTGTCCCTCATACAGAAATCATCTTGCTCGCCAACCATACAACCAAATACGACATGCAACCCCTAACACTCAAGCTCTACAAAATCACCTAAACTGTCTCAACCTGTGGCAGAATTACCAAATTACCTTTTTTTAAAACCCACCTCTGTTCCCGAGATTAGATATCTCAAATGCTTACATATTTAAAAAAAATATTGCAACTTCATTTCATTTTTTTCATATCATATTTGGCTTATTGAGTCAAATTTCCTCTTTAGTATAATGCAAACTTGACCTACAAATACCACATGGATGTACTGAGACACTCTATTAAGGATTGTGAACAATTTAAATTATTAGTAAGAAATCTTATGGCATGTGAAAACTTGAGTTTGAAGATGAATCTGGGCCCAATGTTGGTAAGAATTTGATCCTAAACATGACCAAGAAAAAAGGTGAAATACTAATAAGAATCTGATCCCAAACATGACTAAGGAACATAGATGAATTCTATAAGTATGGAGAAACTGTAGGTTTAAAGGGTTCTAGAATCATATGTGTCAACGCAAAACCAATTTGATACCCTGAAAATGCAGGGAACAAAATTGTTGTGCCAACAACCGTAATAAAAAAATGAGGAGATGGCATGAAAGGGTTGAACATGACATACAAGATTGTTAGGATTACAAGGTCAGGGTACATGGTTTGCTCAATCTAGGGATCATACAAGCTGGAGGAAATATCTTTACTCTGAAGAAACCAATGTAATTGAAATATTCACACAATGTCTCTCTCCTTAGAAATTCAAATCCTGAAAAAAGAGACTTTGAGGGTGAAGAAGCCTCAACCTTTTGCATATAAGAATAGTCATATAGATTCATGCATTTACGATGTTAAACTAGAAGTTACAAGAGAGACTCATGAAATTCCATTCCGAGTGTCCAATGTGGTCATGGTTGAGAGGATTACTAGAAGTTAGAGATGTCATTGTCCTATTGTGGGTGAAGCAAAAAAGGGTCGCAAGATTACTGGTGAGAAGAGTGATAAGTGCCAAAAATACCTAATTTTCATACACTTTTCATGACACTTATCATAGGTAAATCATGCAAAACCAACTTAATTCAACACTTTTTAGATAAATTGTCACACTTTGATTGTATATTTTGTCCACCTCTTTTCCAAATCTTTGTGTGAAGTTTTCTAGGAAAAATCAAAGAGAAGAAAAATTTAGAAAAATAGTCAAGCAATGAGGTGTCCACATAAGCCACTTTTGATGCACACATGGCAAGCTAATTGTTTTGGCCATAAGCATAGACCAAAAACATGAAGCTGCTCACTAAGCAGCCTAGCGTGGACAAGCAGGACCGCCAAGCTTCCCTGGCACCAACTAGGCTCGGTCAGACACAAGATTTACACGGTCAAACTCAAGCCTGATACAAGCCAACCTGCTGAAGTAGACAACTCAGCGTGCACCTGGACCACCCAACTTAGAACCACATACCTGGCCAGAGCAGGACAAGATGCTAAAGCTAGCAGCTCAGCGGTGCCAATTAAGCAGCCAAGCGGGTTGGACCCAACAAGTGGTCAACTTGACTTAGCTACCAAACAAAAATTACATCATGCATGACCTCATTTAACAAGGCCCCTAAGCACTTTTCATAATAGCTCACAATAGCCTGGTCAAGTAGTTCACAACTTGCTTTGGTGAGTCAACACCAAACAACTGACTAAGCTGCTTGACCAAGTACCAAACCCATGTTGAAGGGTTTGGTGCGCCCTACATGGACAAAAAGAGGGCCAGACGGTTACCTATAAATAAAGGCCCTCTTCCACCCTTTTATAGATATATACAACATACCATAAGATACGATAGATACCTCACTTCTTCTCTCTAGAATTCTTATATTTTGGGGTCACGGTTCCAAGTTAGTTTCTTAGGTAAATTCTTGTAATTTTCTCTTAGAATTCAAAAGGAAATAGGAGTTGGCAAATGTGAAACAAAAGTTGTAACACCTCAGTTCTAACATGCGACCTCCTAGGCCCATGAATATACCAAGCATGTCACCCATAAGCTTAAATACTTCCTGTAGTATTTTATTCCCCTCCAAGGGGAGCTTTCCGTGACTCGAATCCGTGACCTTAGGGATAAATAGTCACTATACCACTGTGTCGCTATCAATAAGCTTTGTAACACCCAAGTTCTGACACGCGACCTCCCAAGCCCATGAATATACTGAGCGTGCCCCCTATTAAGCTTAAATACCCCTACAATATTTTATTCCCCTCCAAGGGGAGCCTCCCGCGACTCGAACCCGTGACCTCAGAGATAAATATTCACTATACCACTGATTTGGTAAAAGTTATTTTGATAAATAGTCAGAACTGAGGTGTTACAAAAGTTATTTTTGTAATCTTATTTGAGTCCAAAAACATCTGATCCCTGGATAGATGGCTCATGCTCCTACACATTGATTTGGATTATGGTGTAATGCTATTTCTTTTCTTCATTTGTATCATCTTTTGATTTCAATACATTCAAGTTATTACTTTTGGTTAAGTTTTATTTCTTTAAGAAATTCTTAATGCAGTTTTAGCTTGATCACCTAAAACTTGATTTAAAGATCCAAAAATGTTTCTTCTTAAAGTGTAGACAAGTGAACTAAAAAGTATAACATACACCTTAGTCCACTTTCCATATCAAGCATCTATTTTAAGCAACTTATGTTCAAGGCTAAATAATGTTAACGAAGCCTGAAGTAGGGTGTGACAACCTACTCCGACAAGTGACAGTTAATTTTTATTTCGTATATTACATAAGGTTTGAAAATCATCTTATTATACTAGGACACTAGACGGGGGATTTAGAAATGATGTGTGGAATTAACCGAAAGTAAAACACATAACTTGTTAATGTTTTTCAAAAATTATTTGAGTCTAGAAATAATTCCATATTTCAAACCAATTTTCTCCTCAAGAATTTGTGAATATTAGTTCATGTTTCCTTAGTAACTTTTATGCAACATAACACAACAACCATAAAAAAGTTGTTAATCATTATTTTTGCTATAATGTGCCTATACGATTTTCTTCTATTAATGTAATTCCCTTTGGTTCGACATAACTCTACACTATACTACAATTAAATATTGAAAAGATATGCAAGTATAACATAGTAAAATGTTGACTTATAAATTTTATATGTTGAGTAAGGATTCCTAAAACCATAAGTTCAAACCAATTCATAGTGTTTTATTTCTTACAATAATACGATTTTCATCGAAGTCTTGCTTTATTGAAGACTTAATCTGTAATTTCCTTGAAATTTGAAACTGATATGTCTTCATAGTTTTCTTCCTTTTTCTTCTTATTGTGATCTTGATGTCTTCATCAAAACCGTGACAAAGTCAGGAGCAAGATCTTCTTCACAAAAAAACATGTTCTTTCTCTTGCATAGCGAGAAACAACTTATCATCAGCGGCATAATGCCATGCAATAGTACGAGACATGTCAAGTTCCTGCCACAAATCAGAAATAGTGTTAATTCAATGATAGACATATTGCCATGACTTATGTTCTTTAAGGCACAATGGACCTTGAACAGTTGTGAAACATTCTCATTGTCTGAGTACATTTGGTGGACAACAGTCCAGACTTTGTTGCCTGTGTTATAAAACAAGTAACAACATCCAATTTTGGGATCCACGGATAGGACAAGTCATGCCATAACCGTAGAATTCTCCGCTACCCATGTCTTGTAAGTGGATGATTGAGAAAAGAAACTGAAAAATGAACTCAACATCATAAAACCTTGCAAGAGTACCTAGAATGTGAAAAAGAGGATGACAATGGACTCTGGCTCAAAATATAGCTAGCCTGGTTTGGAAGGCTCAGCCAAAGCTGATAATCTCTAACAAATCAGGTTTTAGGTAGTTTAAATGTCTTAGAGTCCGGTTGAACGGAGGAAGTCATGCTCACAAGTGATGCACATGAAGTCTTGTACAGAAGGAACATGGTGCACAGATGGGGATCTGCTGCCCCCAACTATGTCCCCAATCACGTCCCTGGCCAATCACAATGAAGCAAAATTGATAAAGTTATGAATATTTAATTTTTTTTAACTGATGTGGCATAATAGGATTGGTCTGGGACAGGGTTTGGGACATGGTTTGGGACATCAGATCCTTGTCTATGGTGCACATCTAGGCTTCAAGATTCCAATACATGCCAATTTATACCGTCTGGTTTTTATGGTGGGGTTTTGTTCCCTCTGTGATATTTTGTTTTGTCCACTTCTTTAAACTTGGACATGAGGCACTTTTTAATAGATAATAATAAGGTGGTCAAGGAATTGTTAAAAGATTGAGAAGAATGATCTTCTTGAATAACAAGAGAAGTGAATAACACTTCTTGAATGCCAAAGAAAATAAAATAACAGAGAAGAAGATCTTAGATTGAAACTTGAAATGTTTATTATTATTGAATTGATTTGAATGGAAAACTAATCCTACTTATATAGATGGATGCATCAACAAACTAACAAGACTTTAACTAACTTAACTACCTATAAGTCACACGTGCTAAAATATACAGACATGTGATAAAAAGGAAAAGAGCAGAAGATGGCTAAAGCAATTGATTGTTGTGCAAGGTATCGAAAACAACAGTGGAATGTAACTGTTCTGAATTGGTTTAGGTGTGCACTTGATTTGGCTGAGTTGGCTTTGTGATTTGGTCTAATGGAGTTGTGATTTGTTGTTGTTGAAGAGGTTGCAAGGTATGCAAAGGAGGGTGGCTCTGTTTTGTTGATTTGTAAGCTGCAACTTGGTGTTTTGGAGGTTGATTTTGATTGTCTAATATCCCCCCACAAGTTGGGGCACATATGTTAAGTAGACCCAACTTGACATGGATTGTTGAGTAGTCTTTAGGACCCAATGGTTTAGTTAGAGCATCTGCAAGTTGAAGAGAGGATTTGATGGGCAGAAGTTTTACCAAGCCCCTGCCACATTTTTCTCTAATAGTATGACAATCTAGTTCAATGTGCTTAGTCCTTTCATGAAAAACTGGGTTAGTGGCAATGTGTATAGCAGACTGATTATCACAATAAAGAGAAGCATGAGTAATATGTAAATGTTGTATGTCATAAAGCATGAAAGTTAACCAAGTTATTTCACAAGATGTAATGGCCAAGGCCCTATACTCGGCTTCACAAGAACTCCTAGAAACTGTTCTTTATTTCTTGATTTTCCAAGAAACAAGAGAATTCCCTAAAAAAAATACAAAAACCAGTAGTGGATCTTCTAGTGTCAGGGCAAGAGGCCCAGACACTATCACTGTATGCATTGAGGTGAAGGGTAAAGGAAGAAGGGTAGAAGAGACCTAGAGAAGGGGATCCCTTGATATATCGAAGAACTTTAAGAGCTGCATTGTGATGAGTTATGGTTGGATTTTCCATAAATTGAGCAAGTTGGTTGACCGAGAAGGATAGGTCAGGCCTAGTATTGGTCAAATAGATGATTTTACCAACTAATCTCCTATAAGCAGGGGGTCGGAGTATGGATCAGATGTGTCTTGGAATAAATGAGTACCATGGATAATTGGGGTGGAGGATGGTTTACAACCAAATAGCCCTGAGTCAGAGAGTATCTCAAGAGCATATTTCCTCTGGTTGATGGATATTCCAAACTGATTCCTTGAAACTTCAAATCCTAAGAAAAACTTTAAAGGGCCATGGTCCTTTATTTTGAAAGTCTGGTCAAGGATGGATTTGATGTTGTTGCCCTCACTGTGATGGTTACCTGTTATTATAATGTCGTCCACATAGACCAATAGGATGGTAATTAAAGAGGTTGAGGTCCATTTAATGAATAAGGAGTGATCACCTTCTGCTTTGTAGTACCCCTGTCTTAGGAGAAAGGAGGATAGCTTTGTGAACCATTGTCTACTAGACTGCTTTAGGCCATACAAGGATTTTTGTAACTTGCATACCTAGTTGGGAGTGGAAGATGTTAGGCCAGGGGGTAATGACATGTAAACGTGTTCCTCTAAATCACCATGTAGGAAGGCATTGTTGACATCTAGTTGTTGGAGGGGCCATTTATGGATTGATGCTAGAGCAAGGACAAGTTTAACTGTTGTGAGTTTGGCCACAGGTGAAAAGGTTTTGATGTAATCAATGCCCTCGGTTTGGGTGAAGCCTTTTGCTACTAATATAGCTTTATGTCTCTCAATAGTTCCATCAGGATTGTATTTAGTCTTAAATACCCATTTGCAGCCTATAGGTTTCTTAGTTGGAGGAAGATCTGTGATAATCCAAGTTTGATTGTCTTATAAAGCAGACAATTCTTTATTGATGGCATCCTGCCATTCAGAATGTTGAATGGCTTGTTTGTATGTTTTTGGTTCAACATTTGAAGTAATAGAGAGGGTGATCATCTTGTGTGCAGGAGAGAGTTTATTATAGGATATGTAGGATGAAATAGGATACTTAGAATAGGATGGTATGTCATTGTTACTTAGAAGAGTACAATGATAATCTTGAAGATAAGAGGAGTCTTAATAGTCAGGTTACTTTTCCTAGTTTGGTTTAATGGCAGATCAGATTCAACATGTGTATTAGACTCTAGATGTGGATCTGGTAGGTCTTTCTCAGGTGTTGCAGGGTATGGTAAAATATCTTCATATAGGAAATAGGTATGATCTTGCTGATTAGGTTGGTTAGTGTGTTCAATTTGATCAACTTGATGTGATCCATAAGGGAACACATGTTCATGGAAAATGACATCTCTACTGATTTGAATGGCTCTAGAATTTAGATTGAGAACTATATATCCCTTAATCCCTTCTTGAAAACCTATGAAGACACACTTAGATGATATAGGATCGAATTTGTCTTTAAGATGCTTGTGAGTGCTTGTGTAACAAAGGCAACCAAAGACTCTAAGGTTCTGGTATTGAAATGGAGCAGTATGCAGAATCTCATAAGGACATTTATTAGCTAGAATGGGAGTAGGCAGAGAATTAATGACATGGACAACATGTTTTATAGCATATGACCTATAAACCTTTGGAAGATGACTCTGAAGTAATAGGGCTCTTGCCACATTCAAGATGTGTTGGTGTTTTCTCTCAACAACACCATTTTGTTGAGGTGTGTAGGTGCAAGAAGTTTGATGGATTATACCCTTGTTGGTTTAGAGTTCCTTTAGGAGGAACTCTGGTCCATTATCACTCCTAATTATCTTAATGTTAGCAGAGTGTTGAGTATTGGTGAAGGCAATGAAATGTTGCAGGGCTTTAGAAGCCTCTGCCTTATTCTTGAGTAACTTCACCCAAGTATATCTACTAAAGTCATCCACTATAGTAAAAAAATACTTGTGTCTATGTATGGAAGGAATGGGAAATGGTCCCCAAATATCAATATGAATTAGATCAAAGGTGTTTTCTGATGAGCTTTTGCTTCTGAATCATTTCCATACATTTGAGTCTCTTGCTTGATGACTAGTGAAAGAACCTTGTTCATGTTGGGAAGGGGCTCCATTAGCATGATCTGAGACCTTACATTCGAATATGAATCATTGAGCCCCTTCAAGAACCTGATAACTTTGTCTTCTGTTCTGAATTTTTCACTGCTGCAATTGTATTTAGCAAGGGGTCTGAAAATTTCCAACTCATCCCATAGGCTTTTCATTTCAGTGTGATATTTACTCACATTAAGATCCCCTTGCCTATAATTAGCCATAGCCTCTTGCAAGTCTGCAATTCTGAAGAGATTTCCTTGAGAAAATCTCTCCCTGAGTTCCTCCCAGACCTCATAGGCCTTGTCAATCCATAAGATGCTTTGTGAGATGGATGGTGAGACTGACCTTATGATCCAGGATGTTACCATGTTATTTTCCCTTTCCCACGCTTTGAAAATTGGATCTTCCTTTGCTGCCATTTGTATGCTTCCATCTACGAATTCAAATTTCTGCTTGGAGATGAGGCTCATCCTCATTGATCTACTCCATTGGTGATAATTGTTGCCGTTTAGAGGGGGTGAAACAAGTGCTACTCCTAAATTATCCGAGGGATGCACATAATATGAATCTTGTGTGATATCCATGTGAGGATTTGAGACAATTGAAGAAATAGAATTCATCTTGAATGCAGCAGAGCTCTTTTCACAAAGAGCTCTGATACCATAAAAGATTGAGAAGAATGATCTTCTTGAATAACAAGAGAAGTGAATAACACTTCTTGAATGCCAAAGAAAATAAAATAACAGAGAAGAAGATCTTAGATTGAAACTTGAAATGTTTATTATTATTGAATTGATTTGAATGGAAAACTAATCCTACTTATATAGATGGATGCATCAACAAACTAACAAGACTTTAACTAACTTAACTACCTATAAGTCACACGTGCTAAAATATACAGACATGTGATAAAAAGGAAAAGAGCAGAAGATGGCTAAAGCAATTGATTGTTGTGCAAGGTATCGAAAACAACAGTGGAATGTAACTGTTCTGAATTGGTTTAGGTGTGCACTTGATTTGGCTGAGTTGGCTTTGTGATTTGGTCTAATGGAGTTGTGATTTGTTGTTGTTGAAGAGGTTGCAAAGTATGCAAAGGAGGGTGGCTCTGTTTTGTTGATTTGTAAGCTACAACTTGGTGTTTTGGAGGTTGATTTTGATTGTCTAATAATTGTTGTTTCCATATTTATGTATCATTCTTAAAATTTCTGAAATGCTGATCGGAATGGAATAATGGATTCCTTTTTGCAGTCTCGAAAGCATGGATGGGAAGAATTCTGGAAAGGCATGTTCTAATTCCTAGTTGAAACTATGGAGACTACTGTGAAAAATTGGCATCAAACTTCTTGTTGGACACTAGTAGAGGTGGCAAAATTATCGACAATCCACAATCCATCCAAATTAAATTCATCTAAATTTACCCATTAGAACTAATAGATTTTAAAAAATATAATCAAATAAATAGTGTTGATAATGGATGAATTCAAATTCATCCATTATATCCGATGAATATCTATGGATATATTCTACATCCATGTGGATGGATATCCAATCAATCCAAAAAACAAAAATTCAAAAAACGATGTTATGTGCTTTTCAATTTCATTTAATATAGAGTCATGGATGAATTAGATGAATTGAAATAAACCCATTAAGTTTAGACATGAATGAATTGGTTAACTTAAAATATAGTATGAATTAATTTATGTGGATTGATGAATGACTTTTCATCCATCGATTAACATCTAAATCTAAACCCATTCATTTGCTACCATTAACTCTTGGATGATTCATAGTTTAAATTAAATGATATTGCAATGTAGCAATGAGTATCAAAGTAGATCTGATGGATCTACAAACTCAGTAGCGCAACAAAAATATAAATGTGTGCAAAGTAAAGAAAAAGTAACCCCAAATTTTAACGTGGAAAATCCTTAAATGCTCAGGGAAAAATCACGAGACAATCTCCGAAAAGTATTCCACTATATCGAGAATAATTACAATATTTTTTTCACACGGAGGAGTTATGAATAGAGTGTTCCTATGTGACACCCCTCCTATTCAAATACTATAACATGTAGTACCAATAAATAATAGAGATTAAACTCAAAATTAGCCTAGTGTATTTTTCATACACTCTACACTATTCAGGATTTACTCGCTCTCTCTATTTTTACTCATTACCAAAAGCTCTAACTGTTGCTTCTCCTTTCTCTGCCTTGATCTAACTGAAGATGAGTGCCTTATTTATAAAGGGCTTCTATAGTATGAAAACACTGCCAATTAAATGCATGGTGCAATATTATACCGGGCTATGTGTAGGCCTGTACAGTCCTAAACACTTTTTCCTCTCATGAAATGAATGCATTGTTCATGACATTTAACTTTTCACATGGCTGGACTGCACAACTTCGGTGGATGCTAGAGTTCACTTTCTTCTTGGTAAGGAAAAGACACATAAGTATGCCCCAATTGTGAATATTGACAAGGTATATAACTATATTTCTGTTAAATCTCCACAAAATTACTTTTGTGAATCACTTTGTTTTTAAGAGTAACTTAATAAAGTTCCCTATATGGTATTCTGTTTTTTAATCCTTTTATAGGTTGTTTCGTATTGTTTCTTAGGCCTTTGAATCGCCACATACACACAACAACTGCTTTTCATATCTTAGGCAGTATGCCGAGGAGTCTTTGTGTGGAGCAACCTGCTTAGATGTCCCAGAAATAGCATTGCTTATCCATAGGTAAATTTGATTTCTTGAATCTTAATGCATTTAAGTGTGGTTCTACTTCAGCAAATGTAACATGGTGAAAAGTTCTACTTAATTATCAATTTTGTTGTGGACCTTACTTTTGAACAGATCATATCTTCAACTAGAAATGATATGTTCACAATGTGGATATACAAAAATGCTTTAGTTGATCATGTTAGAGACTTAGAGTTTAGGTGGGTCCAGTGTAAGTGCATTTAACTCAATAGCTTTTTTGTCTATGGTTGTTTTGTGGATTTAGTACTGTAAGACTAGAAAAGAAAATCAGAAGAGGTCCCTAATATCATTTTTAGCAAGACATTGTGGACTTTTGTTCCCTAAGAATATCTTTTGATACACTACATATTATAGACTTGGGGGTTTGGTGAAAGGGGGATTGAGGGGAAATTTTTCTCACCTTTATCGAAATCATTCATTTGCCTACAAAGGCATTTAGGCCTCTAGGCTAATGATTCAAGTGGCCTGATTCCCTTTTGCGCTTTAAAGAAATAGATAGTTAGATATTTGTCAAGACTGGTCTGGTCTTTGTAGGTGACAAACTGGCTTGACCAAAATTAAGGTAGAAGAACAAGATTTAGTGATAAAGGTAAAACACCACTCTGATTCTTGATCAGTGTGATACAAAAAAGAGATGGAATACTAGAATTACAATGAGTAACAGCAATGGATATAGAGTTGTTAATAATACCTTATGACAAGCATGGTGCATTTGAAGTATATACTCTAGCTTGAGGGCGAGTGTTATGCTAACCAAATCATATAATTATGGCATTTGAAGTATATATTGAAGTAACTTTCTTGCAAATAATTTAGGTTCATTGTTTATGCTAACCAAATCATATAATTATGGCATTTGGCTAATTGTAATATTTGTATTTATCATAAAAAAATGTGGTTCAGTATATAAGGTTTCCACTTGATAGGATTTGAGGAGTGTAGACGTACATACTACACAACCTTACACCTGCTAGCAAAGAAATTATTTCCAGGATTTGAACATGCATCCTCATGATCACTATGCATTATTTGTATTTATTATATGCCTATATTTCAGCATTCATCGTGTGGCTCTTTTCTGTCTTTACTCTTGACATGTAAGTTAATTCTTTGGCATCAGGGCATGCACTGTATTCAACTTTTGGTAATAGGAATATTGTTAGAAATTTGAAGCTAATTTACTTTTGATATTTCATGACCTAGAGGTCTTGGACATTTGGTGTTCATGAACTACTTCCTCGCATATCCAAAGAAAAGCTGCCCAAAATTTTTCGATAAGAAAAATTGTATCAAAGAGAGTATAAGGGCTGCCCACTTAATTCAAAAGAAGATCAATAATTGATCCTTTTACAAGCTAAGTCAATACACTACTTTGGACCAATACATCAATTTGCAAAAGTCAAAGAAAATAAAGTTACAAATGAAGATAATCAAATCCAATGTCTAGTTTGAATCATATCCATTACATGAATATAGCTCACATCTTTCTCCATAAAGATAGTTTTGTTCCTCATGTTCCAGATAGACCATACCACAACGAACCATAACAATCTCCACAATTTAGCAACTTTAGAGCCAACAAGAGAGTCATGAAAATTAAAAAAATCAAAAATAGTAAGAGGAGGTTAAGCTTAAATATGTAACTAGGAGTACAAACCATTTCATATATTTGCAAGAAAGTTACAAGAGTTGAATAAATGATGAACAAATTCTACATAATTATTGCAAAGCACACAAATCATATCAAATCATATCGTAAATCTTTATTATTATGTTTCTTTAAAATAATTCATCCTTAGTCGGAAGTTTTTTTCTAAGGAATTTCCAAACAAAACAACATATATTTGATGGAACACAGTTTATCTAACATTTATTTAAAATATTACCATGGGGAGAATGATTTTTTTTCACTTAAGCTAAGTAAGATTTAACAAGATAAGATTTAAAATATTCCTTGCACTTATGGTGATGAATCAAGCCAAGAAGATTTCTGGCTATGGACACCTCTCTAACAAACAAATTTCTTCTCCACTGAATCCGCCAAGACCACTCATCATCAAACCAGCCACCCAAATTTCTTCTCCCGAGCTAGAGAGAATAATCTAGGAAAGACCTCCTTGAGACTCTATCAATCCACCCAAATGTCTAACTAGAATAAAGTATGTGTCTTATTACCGATTTTCATCCAAATATTCTCATCAAACCATCCATCACTACCCCAATAGAGGACCCGAATTTTGCTAGACCCTTCCACCAGTTTGAGGCTACATTAACCCTCTGAGAGGACCAATCGGTCCCATATTTAGAATTTATGACCTTCACCTAAAACGCCTCCTCATAAATAATTTTATGCTACCTCCATTTCCCTAGTAAAGAGTTGTTGAACGGAGCCAGGTCTCTCACACCCAAACTACTATACTCCTTAGGCTTGCAAACATCAGACCAAGACACCCACGGGATACCTTTATCACCCCTCTTACTTCCCCAATGAAAGGCTATTTGGAGGCTAGCAATCTTAGCCAAAACTTAATTTGTAGCTTTGTAAAGAGATACCATATAAGTAAGTATATTTGATAAAACAAATTCAAAAGAATTAGTCTACCTCCAAAAGAAATATGCTTTCACTTCCAAGACGCAAGCCTTTTAGAAACCACTTCAATCATGCACTACTAGGTAGAAATTCTTCTTGGATTTGCCCCAACTAGAATTACCAAGTAAAGAAAAGGAATATTACCAAGTTTGCAAGCTAAGAAATTCGCTGCAGCTGAAAGGAATAGCTTCACCACATGCATACCAAATAATGATCTCTTATGCAGGTTTACCTTTAAGCCTGAAGCTAACTCAAAATACCTGATGATACTTTTGATACACTAGAGATTTGTCACCGTTGGCTTGCAAACAATTATAGTATCATCCACATACTCTAGGTCACACACTTCAACACATGTTCCTCATACTTTGTAACCCTCAAATAGATTGGTACACCGTGCCATACAGACCAGACCAACAAAGTCTTCTGCTACCATAAGAAATAAGAACGACTTCATCAGATCCCTTGCACGATTCCTCTCAAAATTGAAAAACATTTTAATCACTCACTATTTAATCAATTAACAACACATATAATCGATTAACTCGTTATGCAAATAATCAATTAACTAAAGAACCTAATCATTATTTAGTTCATGTTTTTTGAAAAACAGTTTTCTTTGATCTCCAAAATTACCAAGATTCAACTAAACTTATATGCACTTTTAAAGATAATTAAGAACAGTAAATGCACATAACAGAATATGCAAATAACTCATAATGTTATGCATGTCAAGTTAAGTAAATCAAGTAATACAAAAATATAAAGAGTTAAGGATTGAGAAGAATGAGACACGACTTTTATCTTGGTTCATTTGCGGATCCACTTGCAAACTACATTTAGGCCTCCCTTTATTATCTTGGGAGATTTTTTTTGAAAGTGTGCATGTCAAGAGGAACACTTTGGAAAGCTCTCTTTATATGTCATGGTTTTGATGAGGACAACTTGTGCTTATAAGAGCTTGAAGATCATCAACAAATCAACGTGCTTAAGTCTTTAATTGGTACTAGGCTTAGACTAGAATCTAGTTTAAGTTGAGTCAAGGCTTAGGGCACCTAATACATGTCTCATATGCATAAATCTTTTAAATCATTTCATCTTTGAGATATGTCATTCATAATATGTTCATGCATTACATAAATACATGTATATGTGCATGCTAGGCATAAAACTAAGTGTTAAACATGTATTATCTAAGTGCATAACGTATTTGATGTTTTGTATTTAAAAATACACATTTAAATTGCTGTTAATCGATTAACCAATCCTTTAATCGATTAACCCAACTACTTTGTAAAGTGGTTGCTACTGGAACACGTTTTAAAATGCTGTTAATCGATTAAAGCACACGTTAATCGATTAACCTAACTGTTTGAAAAATTGTTGAAACTGAAAAACTTGGAAAACAAAATCAGTTACGTTTTTTAACAACGTTAATCGATTAACCAAGGCTTTAATCGATTAACTG
>NC_032016.1:4009317-4009721 GCF_001865875.1 Lupinus angustifolius
GCCAAGTGGCAAATATGTTTGGGTAAAGAAAGGGCAAGATCCCTTAGTTACTAACAAGAAGGGACCCAAAATAACTTGGGTACCCGAAAGAGACAAGTAAATTGTGTTTGCAGGTGTGCCAAAGGACATTTGATCATCAAGGGATAAATCAACAAAAGATGTTCTAGGCACAAGGTTGGTGAGTAGATCAAGGTTATTAAGGAGAAAAGTTAATGTCAAAGGTTTTTGAATGAGCTTTCGTACTATGCTACCTACCAAGAATACTTCTCTAAATAATTGGGGGGGAGAAAATAAAGGGAAGAACAATGAAAGGGGGAGCAACGCACTTTGAATGTGAATTAAACCATTCAAACAACATATCATCAAACTTTTCATCTAGTATCACCTAACAAGTGGTAATCTTG
>NC_032016.1:4009821-4021328 GCF_001865875.1 Lupinus angustifolius
GCCTTCTTGTCATATTTGAGCTTTGTAATAGCTTAATTTTACTCTTGTAATTGTTGTAAAAAGGGAATCTCGTGGTGTCTTATCACCTTAGAGATTGAGTGTTTCTTCATAATTGCGTAGAGTGTTAAGAAGAGGAAAGAACAAAAATTCTTTGGCTGGGGCTACGCCGAAAGAAACGTTTTCTTTTTCAGTAGGAAGGGAGTCAAACCATTGAATGGGTTTCTTTATTTTCTTGTAATTTTCTAAGGGTTGTAATTGGATGATGTGCATGTAATTACATTGATTCAATTATAGTGAAGGAAATCTCCCAAGTCAGCCGGGAGGCCTGGATGTAGTTTGCAGTGGACAGCAAACGAACCAGGATAAAAATTCGCGTTGCATGATTTTTCTCTCTCTCTCTCTCTTTACTGTTTTCAATCGATTATTTGGTATAGTAGATTCAATTGATACATTCTGTACTTGTGCTATACTGAAGGATACTCTGATATTAANTGGAATCAATTGATACATTCTGTTCTTGTGCTATACTGGATGATACTCTGATATAAAATATGTAAGCTCTGATATTCGTTCCATTATCGGTTAACTGTTGTTCAATTAATCGTTTCTGTAATAGCTTACTGTTTCTGTTTAATCGATTAAAACTGTTGCGTTAATCGATTATCCCTGTTCTGTTAATCGATTAAGTTTGTTCTGTTAATCGATTATCTTCATCCTGTAATCGATTAATTAGGGATGATTCAGCATTAAGTGTTGAGTTTCGAAAAGCGGCTATTCTAACCGCTACACCTATTCAACCCCCCTCTTCTAGGTGTATTGTAACCACTGATACCTAACATTTTTACACTGTGGAATATAATTGTTTCTTACAATCACACTTCCAATACAACAAGTAAGAACTCCCTTCTTGGATCCGTTGAGCCCTAAACCCAGTTTGACCACTCAATTTGCCTACTCGGATACCAGCACCTTTCACGATTCTGACCCCATCCCATTTCTCTCTCAATCCAAGACCTCTTACCCTCATGAAGACACCTACTACCTCACCGCATCTAGGATTTTCCCAAACTAATTCTCTATCAATGGTGATACTAAACACACCAAGAGAATATGTTTTTGCCAATGTCTAAAAACTTTTGAAGTTATTGATGCACCTATGTATGCTGAGTATTCACTATTATAGAATCTAAGAACCTTCTACAAATCACACAAAACCGGAACATAGAAAATGTGAGATGCAAGGTTTCTTCTCAAAATGTGACAATTAAGCTTCTTTGAAATCTTTCAAAATATTCATAAAGATTCTCCATTTTCTCTATTTTTCAAAAGAACACTTTGAAAATATCTCTATGGATATGAAAGTGTAAGAGTCATGTGATTATCAGAAATATTGTAATTTGTATGCTTTTCATTGTGTGTGTTCTATTCTATATGCAAAATAGAAAAACTTGGGCAAATATACAATTATGTTTTCTAGTGTAGATAATCGATTATCACTTAATCTAATCGATTAACGATTCTCTAAAATTCAAGAAACCAGGAATTGTAACTACCGTTAAGCGATTAAATCCATACATAATGAATTAACAGGTTCCTAAAGTTTCAATGCTTAATAATTGATTAAGATAACTCTTAATCGATTAAAAGTTTTTTGAAAAAGATATTTCAATGTGATATGAACCTCCTACATGATTTGTAAAAGTATGATGCATGAATTTTAATAGTGTATGATTTAAAACTCTTTTTAAATGCATCAAAATCATATTATCATATATTTATGCAGGTGCATGTAAATCAGGTATGCATGCATGTAATTTTTATTTTAGTTATGATTGATTTTAGCTTGTGAGACTTCCATTAGGGTTCATCCTAGCCTAAACTCTTTCTAAGCAAACATCTTAAGACCTAATAAGGATATAAAAACACTTAGCCTCTAGATCTTCTTGAATGTTTTAGCATGTAGTCTTTACTTTGTTATTGACTTTGTTGTTTGTTGATTTGTTCATCCCTTCAAGCTTATCATTGATATACAATCTTTGTTGCAAATCTTTGTATTTATCAAACTCTGTCTTCAATCTTTATTTTCATCAACCTTTGTCTTCATCAAAATTTATGTGATGCATGTTTGCATATACAATATGCTCATTGATGCATGCTTGTATTTTACAAACAACATCAGATCTTTGGATGACTAATGCTCCTAAACTGTTTGGGTTATGGTGTACTTTTTTAAACTCTTTTGTATCGTCTTTGATTCATTTATACAAGTTATTATTTTGGTTATACTGATCCTTTAAGAAGTTCTTAATGATGCGGTTTTAGCTTGATCACCTAAAAACTTGATTTTAAGATCTAAAATGCTTCTTCTTAATCAGGGTATAACACAACTTGAATAAAGTATCATGTTGATATTGTTCAATAAATCATTTCATCATATTAACTATATTCTCCTTATGAATTTGTAAATATGTAGTTCTTTACTTTTTCATGTTTATCACCTTTATAAAATCACAAAACCAACTTATTGCTAACTCTTGCTTTTGATAAATGATATATAATATGAATATTTTTCATAAAAGATATATACTCCGTGATTTTTTTGAAAATAAATATTTTAAAAGTATATGAATTTTCTAATGAAAATAGGAAACCTAAATATGATACTATATGATTTTTTGAAAATAAATATTTTAAAAGTTGTAAAAAATTAAAATAATTTTGGTATTTCGAATTTGATTTTTTTAATGAAAATAGAGAAATCATTTTGTGATAGTCTTTTCTCACTGAATTTTAATATCACAGATCAAATTCTTTAAATTTTAATTTCCCCCTATTATAATTGAAAATAGATTTAGTAATAATATTATAATAAAGAAACGAATATATAGTGTGAGAATGTACATATGAAGGAGGTGAAACCCTTTTGAAGAGAAAAAATGAATGAAAAATTGACATGTAACAATGAATGATATGAGGGGACCTTTTTTTATTATATAATTAATAGATATTATAAATGACTATTATAAATTTTGTTTGATGAAATAGAAATCCAAATACATAAGTTGAATTCAATTTATGGATTACAACTATGTAAGAAGTAATTTTGCATAAGTTAAATTTTGGTATTCTTTTACTTATCACCATCACTCTACACTTACTCTTCATCACCAACTTAAACCTTTCAACAAGTTGCAACTAATCTGACGATCATCAGATTACAACATCCCGATCGAGGAGAGTTGCAACGTTACATTAAGCCAAAGTTGTCGCAGTTAGGAAGAAAAAATTGAAGTTTTAACAAAAGAGTAATAATATATCATCATATCAAATTTTCCTACATCACAATAAAGCACCATATTTATAAGTTAATTATTAATAAATTTTGACACATATTACTTTTCTTATAGTATAAAAAGATTTGTAGAAGAATATTTTTTTTTTCATGGAATGATAAGACAAGCTACTAACAAAAACACCAACCAAGAGGCAGCAACTTGTGAGTATTGTGGAGCAACAGGTCATGTTAAGATATATTACGAGGCAAGAATCATATTGCTCCAATATAACAACATGATGTTAAGAATTTATTTACAAATTGAGTTTTAGAGGGGAATGAAGGATAAGGAATAGTCTTTAAAGCCATCACACAAATGTATTTTATTGCTCTTAATTTTTTTCTTTTTTTCAATTTCCCTCCAAAACTCAACTCATAAACAAACCTTAAATAATTGAAGTCAGAACTAGGGTAGATAATTGAATGATCAACAACCTAAATACTTTCAACAAAATTTGAAGCATCAACACTTAATTTCATGAGAAACGTCCGTAAATATTAAGATATTGCTGGAAAACAAATAAATAAAATATTTTGCAGTATGATACAAAAATTTAAGAGATTACTTACCCGACAAGAGTCTCCAAATCACCAGAATAGATGAAGAGAAATCATGCAACGAAACTATCACAAAAAATGCACAATTCCATGAGAGCTTGAGTAATTTAAAAACAAAAACAAAAAGGATCTAACAAAAATTAAGCACATCTTGCCAGTAGTTGTCACTTGTACCAAGTTGTCTGTATTCTTTGGACATGCAAACCTTCTCTGAGACTATCATTTTTAACTTCAGAGATATGAGCCACATACTATACTAGTAAAATACTAAGAATTGGGCAGCTTTTCTTCGAATATGCGTGGAAGTACTTCATGAACACCAATGTCCAAGACCTCTGGGTCCCTGAAACATTAAAGGTATATTTGCTTCAAATTTCTAACAATGTTCATATTACCACAAGTTGAATATATTGAATGCCCTGATGGCAAAGAATGCACGTATATGTCAAGAGTAAAGAGAGAAAAGAGACATACAATGGATGCTGAAATATAGTCATATAATAGATATAAATATTGCTTAGTGACTATGAGGTTACGAGTTCAAATCCTGGAAACAGTCTCTCCACTAACACGAGTAAGGCAGCATACATCTATTATCCCCAGACCCCACTAAGTGGGAGCCTCAAGACTTTTTTATAATAAATACAAATATTATAAAGAAAATGAAGGGAATATGGGGTTGAGTAGCATGTGACTTTCACATGATTTTTAAAATAAAGATTATGAGCCTTTAGATTATAATACAATGAATGGTGGAAATTTGAAGTAATTCTTCAAAGTTAATCTTGGAGTAACTTGATCCCTCCCCTATTATGGGGTAATTAGCCAAATGCCATAATTACATAGTTTACAACACTTGCCCCTCAGGCTAGAGCATATAGTTCAAATGCACAAAGTGTATTCACAGCAGTGTATACATTGTTGTTGCTCTTTGTAATTCTAGTATTCCATCTCTTGATTATGTATCACACTGATCCAGAATCAGAGAGTGGTGTTTTACTTTTATCACTAAAATTTGTTCTTCTACCTTAATTCAGGTCCAGTTCCTATTAATGTGTTTAGCATAATGTCTCAACTCTCAACTTTAGCATTTGGAACAAAAATAGGAATAAAAAGATAATGGAAATTAGAAAAATAATAAATCTGATTATAGAAACCATTACTACAAGCAGCTATACTCACCATAAAATAAAAAAGTTTATATTACGTAAATAAATACATGCAAGAAAGGGTGGGAAAGATACCTGCAGAATGTTCGTCCCTTTTCATTGGAACTAGGAATAAACCACAGCTTTTGCAGGGAGGGTGACTCAAATTGAACAGAGAAACCATCATTTTGCGCATTTTTCCACTTCCTCAATCCTTGGCCTTTCCAGACCTGTAGATTTAATGTCAGCAGAGAGATTTTGTACACATTCAGACCATGCATGTCTGTCTATACAGCTGATCTGGTGAAATGAACGTTGATAAAGATAGCCGAGTCTTTTCAATAGAATAGTATATTAAATGTAGGTGATATATTATTAACCCTCCTGATAGGATGGAGTTTATTAAAAAGGGATAGGATAAAATATTATAATTTAGTATTTAGATTTAATTAAATATTAATATTACATGTTTAATTCTAGAATGTTCTATTGTGATACAATGACAATTGTGTGGTCATCAACAATTTAGGATTTCTTTAAATAGTGTTTTGTTTAACCGAAAGAAATCAATCAATGAAATATGAATATCATATTCTAATATTATTTCTTTGTTTAGGAGTAGAGTAATTAATAGCTTAGTTCGTCCATAGGATGAATTTGTTTCCTATCAATTTATGCTTTCATATTTTAACTCATTTCTCCATAACCATGTATTCTACACATTATCCCTACGGTCAATACCATTTTCACCAAATGCCTCACCCTTCTTCATTCTCCATCCCACAACAATTCCAATACCATAACACGCCTTCACCTCCAACTCATTGGCCTCCACCAACATTCCCTCCTCTTCCTCCCTCTAACCCTTATCCATACCATCACAACCACACCTCACACCCTTATCCTAACGAATGGAGCAACCAAGCCTGGCCACCAAACCAACCCTATCCACCCAAAAGAATGCAGAATTATAGCTTCATCACGCTATATGGTGAACCAATAATGAATGCAGAATTAACCCTTGCAAATGTTTGTATTGTAAGGTTTATAGAGATGTTAGCTACTTTCAACCTTTTCTTTTGGGTTGTGAAAGCTATAATTTTTCCCCGACTAAGTATCAATTAAAATTTCAAATTTCTTTGTATAGGAATGTTGATGGACAAATATAAGTCAAAATAATTGTGGATATAGACTCAAGTATTTTAAAAAGAGAAAAAAAAATTAACAAGATGTTGATTTAGTAGTGGAAGATTTTGCTAGTTTTTCAGGATGACAAAAAAAGCCAAGGGTTCGATATATGAGAGCGACACTTGTTGGAATGAGCAGTCACGAACCCCGAAAGAGATTAGTTCCTTACCCAAGAAGGGGACACATCCGCTGTCCAATTTTGTGTACCATTCCATGTATCATCAACTCTGATTGGTTGAAAAAAATTATTTAAGTTAAAATTATAATTATTAAATATTTTTCTGACCAATCGCCATCTCCTGATACATGAAGTGACACAAAGCTGTAGGACAGCAGATGTGCTCCCACCCAAGAAGGTGAGGATATTTTTGGTAATACCAAAAAAGATAAAAAAGAGTAAAAATGAATGCATTAATAGTATATAAGTTTTACACTATCGTTGTTGCTCCACCATTCATGTCTAATCATCATTGACTCTTCAAAAAAATACAAATGAACGATGAATGAATGATATACTGATTATGCATAAATTTTTATACTAACCTTGAATATACATTATACTCTTTTAAAAATTAGTAATAAGAATATTAATAAAAGGTAATTTGACTTACATTTTAAGGCAATTGGTTAATCGATTAAAACAACAGAATACAACAATTTGACAAATTTAATGGCATGGCAGGCTATACAAGAACTAGTCAAGCATGGAATGATCAAGCATTTATATTATAGCATTCAAACAGCAGGCTCAATCAAACATAAGATATGCATATAACCAAACATGATCAAGAACCATTAAACATGTATTCATACTATATTTGACATAGATAGGAATGTTATGTAAGCAAATTAAAACCAAACTAGTAACGATTTAAGTTCAAATGACATGCATATCAAGTCACAATAGTGCAGCAAAAGTAGATAGTTAGAGTTACAACCCAAAGAGCATAGAGAAAATATGTCTCAAAAGTACAAAGCAACATAAATCCTGAAAATTAGCCATATAGAAGAACTAAACCTAAGGCAACCTAAGGTCTAAGGACTTCTAATCAAGGGATGCGGAGGAGGATCTCTGTCGTCAGGAATGGTCAAACTACTATCACCTCGGATGAGGAATCTCAGCTTATCAAATTCTGCACAAAACCTCTCATTTTGTGCCTCAGCAGTGTTCTGAACAAAGCTCCTCATAGCTGATAGTGGTTATCGATGTAGGCAACCTGACGCTCCTCAAATTGTTCCAAAACTGTATGGTAGGAGTCCTTCAGAGACTGAAAATCTAGATCCATTATGTTATTCAGCCTTTGCTCCATGGCATCCAACTGAGCTAATCCAAATGATGGTTCCTACGACGCATTTCCAGATTGCTCCCCCTGAGTTTCTGCATTGGGCTGATTTGTTCCAGCCTGATCCTCATCATCAGATAGATCCAAATCCACGGTAGTGTAGTCCTCTTGGTATTGCCAAGTATTTCCATACTTGTAGATACCCATCTTGTGGATAAGGCTTTCACCAACAAGGTGATCTTTATCAAAAGTCTCTGTGGCGATAGTGTCAGATACGTCAATATGTAGATAATCGATATGAATATATTGTAGGGCAACAACTTAGATTGCGATGTAGAGACATTATACATGATCTTCAGAATCTCCTCAGTCCAATTAATCATTATATTCTCCTTAACGACATACATGAATTTCATATCATTAACAGTTGGTTGTGCATGATTGGTGTTTCTCTGAACTAGAATGTACGCAATCAGATAGTGAAGCAATCTTTTCTCTAAAGATAAGGAACCAGATTTAGTTAATTCTCCCTGGATATACAGATGAGGACCTCTCAAACATGATTTGTAAACACTTAGCAGCATCAAACACCTTAAGCCACTCACAATCACCTAGGCTAATACCAGTAGTGGATAAGCCACCCACATTCATAAAAATATCACTATCCATCTCAAATAGATTTCCCGAAACCATAGACCAATATTTGCCATCCTTATAACGAAAGTTGGTGTAAAATTCTCTAATTAATGCGGGATACAAATTACCTGTTAATTCCAAAAACATAACAGCTCCCTGAGCTTGCATACCTTGCGGAAACTCAAAATTTTGTTCCGCCATCCAGGTTAGGCCTGCATACCTTATGTAGGTGGGTTTACTTCTCTGAAACTTTGACAACCGAGTCTCTTGAAGTATGAGTTAGTAGTAGGTATCTCCACGGTCGTGCCTCATATTCAGATATGAAGATGAAGTAGTAGGAGTCCTACGAGTGCATTGAGCAGTTGTCTTGAACCTCTTCGAATGTCCTCTTTCCATTCTTGATTGAAAATCGTGAGTGAAGAAGGATAAGTGAGGGAACCTAAAGCTTAGGGTTTGGAATTGGGAATGGGGTTTCTTTAGGAATTTGAGAGAAAGATGGGATGAATTGAGGTGCAAAATGGGTAAATGTGAGGTTTAATTCTTCTTTTAAACTAAGAATTCGAATTTTGCTGTTGCTGTTGAGATTTTGAGAGAAAAAGGGGAAGAGAGGGTTTGAAAAAATGGCAAAAACGCTACTAATTCTAATTTATCTATTGTCGTTAATCGATTAAGAGCTGTATTTAATTGATTAATCAATGTTAAAATTCCAGATTTTCAGAAAAATGAGCCCAGGTAATCGATTAAAATGGAATCTTAATCGATTAAATTTAGTGAAAAATGAAATATTTGCTACTAGAACTCATTTTGATCGATTAAGAATTAAAGTTAATCGATTAAATGGCATCAGATTTGTAGAATCTAAGGTTTTTGGGTTTTAAAAGCATGCATATATTTCTAACATATATCAAGCCATTTTTACTCAAACACATATACATTTTCAACTTATCATACAAGATCATTAGTCATAATAGGAATATAATACATTCACAACAAATATACATTTTGAAGCATATAAGATATTAATCATGCGAATCACATAATAAAATTTTAGACGATTTTAGTCCAGATAATTTTTATCACAGATTCCAAGTTCTCTTCGAAGAACATAGAAAGTATCTCGTGAGAGGGGCTTGGTGAAAATATCAACAAATTGCTTAGTAGTTTCAACAAATTCAAGCACACAATCGCCTTTTGTACATGGTCACACAAGAAATGATGTCTAATTTCTATATGCTTGGTTCTAGTGCAAAACGGGATTCTTGGATTGATTTATGGCACTTGTATTATCATATTTTATTGGAATCTTTTCTAGGTTATGTCCAAAGTCCTTAAGTTGTTGCTTCATCCATAGGATTTGAGCACAACATACACTAGCGACAATGTATTCCGCTTCGGCGGTGGACAAAGCAACACACACTTGCTTTTTATTGTGCCAAGCAACTAAGGAACTGCCTAGTAAGTGACAAGTCCCACTAGTGCTCTTCTGATCCAACTTACATCCCGCAAAATCGGAATCAGAATACCCTACCAAGGATAATTAGGCATCCCTAGAATACCATAATCCCATATTAGTTGTTCCTTTTAAATATCTCATGATGCGTTTAATAGGAGTATAATGTGAATCTTTAGGCAATGCTTGAAGTCTAGCACACATACAAACACTAAACATAATATTGGGGCGACTTGTAGTTAAGTATAATAATGATCCGGTAATCCCACGATACTTGGTTACCTTGATTGCTTTTCCCTTTTTCATCTTTGTCTAGATAGCAAGCGGACGCCATAAGTGTTGAAGCTTCTTTACACTTTTCCATGTCGAACTTCCTCAGTAACTCCTTGCAGTATTTTGATTGATGAATGAAGATACCACTTTTCATTTTTTTTATTTGAAGCCTAAGAAAGAACGTCAGCTCACCCATCATCGACATCTCAAATTCACCCTGCATCATCTCAGAAAATTCTTTACAAAGAATGTCATTAGTAGATTCGAAGATTATATCATCAACATATATTTGAACTAATAATACATGATTATCTAATCTACGGATAAAGAGGGTAGTATCAACCATACCCCTCACAAACCCTTTTTCCAAGAGGAAAGAGCTCAATCTATCATATCAAGCTCTAGGAGCTTGTTTCAGGCCATAAAGAGCCTTTTTGAGCTTATATACATGGTTCAGATATTTAAAATTTTCAAAGCCGGGAGGTTGATCTACATATACCTCATCTTGAATTTAGCCATTCAAGAAGGCGCTCTTGACATCCATTTGAAAGAGCTTGAAGTTCATAATCGATGCAAAAGATAGAGGCATCCTAATGGCCTCTAATCTGGCTATAGAAGCATAGATCTCATCATAATCGATGCCCTCCTCCTGGTTGTAGCCTTTGGCCACTAAGCGTACTTTATTTCTTATGATCAAGCCATATTCATCTAATTTGTTACAAAAGACCCATCTAGTACCAATCACTGGATGTTCTTTAGGCTTTGGGACCAAGTTCCACACATAATTACGCTCGAACTGGTTTAGCTCTTCTTGTATAGCTATACCCCAATGCACATCCTCAATGGCCTCATCGATGGTTTTTGGCTCGATTTGAGATACAAAAGCAATGAAGTTACAAACGTTACGTAAAGAGCTACGGGTTACCACCTCCGTAGTTATATCACCTATCACTTTGTCGAGTGGATGATCCTTTTTGGTTTTCCATGCGAACGGCAGGTCCTGTTGCTCATCTTGGATAATTTGCTCTACTTCTTCTTTGCCCTGATCCATGTCCTTAGAGTATGTTTCTTCTAAAGCACCTACAACATCATCAGAAAATACCTTTCTCTTCTCTAGCAAGCACCTCTAAGACTCAATTCTTCCTCTCAACAACTCCATTTTATTAAGGGGTACGAGGGGATGAGAATTGATGCATAATACCATATTTATCACAAAATTTATCAAATTGATGGTTTTCAAATTCGCCACCATGATCGGATCGAATATATACTATCTTATGGTTAAACTGATTTTGGATTTGTTTGAAAAGGTTTTTGAAAGACTTGAATGCATCGCTCTTGGACGAAAGAAATAGTGTCCATGTGAATCTAAAGAAATCGTCAACAATTACTAAAGCATAAAAGCTACCACCAAAACGCATAACCTGTAATGGTCCAAACAAGTCCATATGGAGAAGCTCCAAGGGTCTTGTTGTGTTTATCACATTCTTTTTAGCGAAAGAGTTTTTAACTTCTTTACATTTTTGACAAGTATCACAAGTTTCTTGAGTTTTAAAATCAAGTTTTGGTGGCCCATCAACCAAATTATATTTAGACAATTTATCTAGATGCTTTACATGAATATGAGCGACGCGCCT
>NC_032016.1:4021428-4050418 GCF_001865875.1 Lupinus angustifolius
AAAATATGCAACTTAGCAATTCTAAAAATGAATGAATGTATTAAGCATGGTGTAAAATTACAGTTTATATAGAAAAGATGTTTTATGCCCAGTTAATCGATTAAGTGCCATTTTAATCGATTAACAGATTGTTTAGAATAACTGAATTTCGTTTTTCAGTTATTTTTTGAAACTGATTAAAACTGTTTTCACGTTAATCGATTAATGTCTTGCTTAATTGATTAACTGACATATTTTCAGTTAAGATATTAAATGGTAAACTACCTATATGTTATGCTTATCAATTATACATGTTTTACTATTATTTTATGCCTAAAATGCACAAATAACATGTATGATTAATGCATAAACATATAATAAGATAGATAACATATCTCATGTAAATGATATGATAGTTTTTAGAACATGTGAGATTTGCATCTAGGTTTACCTAACCTAAATAAGACACATATCTAAGACTCTAGTTTAGACATGAAACTCTTGAATCTTTGGCATGTTGATTTGTTGAGTTATCTTTAAGCTTTCACTAAATCTTTTATCTTCATCAAAACATAGACAAGTTAAGTGATATCTTGACACTTTGCACTTTCATTTCTCTCTATTGACTATACAATAAAAACATAATATAAACACATAAGAATTTAACCAAATGGTGGAAATTATTAGAAAACATTCAGATCATTGAATGACATAAAAGAAAACCAATTTCAAAGCAACAAATAATATTCATAAAGTACAAAATCTAAGATCTAGAAACATATGAAGATTGCACCTTAAGATTACTCAAGTGTTTAGCAAGCCATACGAGATAAAAAAACAAGGGGTTATAATGGAGAACTGTGGTTTTGAACTTATTCTATTTATAATAAAAATTAGCTTGTGGATAACTCTTATTTTTCATTCGTCTAGAATCTCGTAAGCTCGGCCCAATAACATGTAACACTAATACTCACTATGGCCTAATAACACAACATACTTGATGGTTGAATTCCTACTCAATTTCTACATGAAAGTTTTAGCTCTTTGTGTTAGCTTTGGGTGGCTTCTTGCAGCATGCACTTTCGACTTAGCAAACACAATTTGATATCCCTTCTTGTGCTTTTCTATGCTAACTTCAACTAGTATCATAGCTTATCTTCCTTAGGTTGTGTATCTAACAAGTACAAAGAAGCGTACGATCCACACATCATTGACACAGAATGACAAACAATCAAGATATTATCATTGTTTGATGGGTTTGACTATAGATACTAGAAGTGAAGGATGGCCTTCCTTGATGTTCAGAGTATTGATATATGGGAGTTAATTGGATCGTGGTTTACATAGCCTAAGAGTGGAAGTGGAGAATATCTACCTTGAGCTTCATGGTAACAAATCAAAATATAGAGCGCCAACTGAATTTGAAAGCAAATCACTATCTTGTGTATTTCTTGATCTAAACATGTCAAAAGCTAAAACAGCAATATAGATAAAGACATCTGGGATAATGTAGCCCTTTATTATGAAGGATCTGCCCATGTTAAATAATCAAAGATCAATGTATTGGTTCACCAATACGAATTTTTCAAAGTGGGAGTTCAGGAGACTATATATCAAATGCTTGGTAGAGTCTTTGTAAAGACAAGAATGCATCACATGGATTTTGATGAAGAAAAAGTTTAAAGACAAGCTTGAAGACATGGACAAATGAACAAACAACAAGGTTAAGGCTAAAAGTTCAAGCATTCAAGAAGATCTATAAGACTAAGAGTATTTTCTATTATCTTAGGTCTTAAGATGTTTGATTGAGTAGAGTCTAGATTATTTGAACTTTAATGGAAGTCTCACAATCTAAAATATGATCATAACTAATAATGAGAGTTACAATCATGCATACATGATTTACATACACGTGCATAAATACATGATCACATGATTTTGGTGCATTAAACAAAGGTTAAAATCGCACATCATTCAAAATCATGTAACATATTTTTACAAATCATGTAAGAGGTTCATAACACATCAAAGTAACATTTTCAGAAAACTCTTAATCGATTAAGGTTAAATTAATCGATTAACATATGCAAAATGAAAACTCGTTAATCGACTAAGTTAAGGGTTAATCAATTAAAGGAAGTTACATTTTCTAGAATATTGTTTTTTAAAGACCGTTAATCGATTAAGTAGATTGTTTAATCGATTAACTGCACCAGAAAACAAAACTATATTTCATTTCACTTTTGCATTCAAAGATCGAATTTTCCATGAGTTTCTGAAAAGATAGAAAACTATTTTGATACACAAAAGAGATAAGAGAATACTTCATCAATCATTGAAGAAGTATTACAAGATTTTCAACTCATATCAAGTTTACGAAATCTTGCATCTCACATCTTCATATTCTGGGTTGTGTGAGACTTTTTGGGAAGGTTTTAGTTTCTAGAAGTGTGTATATTCAACACATTTAGGTGCATCATTCTGTTTATGAAGAAGATCTTGATCCTGACCTTGGCACAATTTTGATGAATACACCACGATCATACATGAAGAAAAAGGAAGAAGACTTTGTGAAGACATAGAAGATCAAGCTTCAAGACAAAATAGAATTGAAGTCTTCAATAGGTACTTGTATCCTTATGCTCTAATTATGTTTAGTAGTAATGCTCAAGAAAATTTTAAAATTATTGGAAAACTCTTAGACAAAATAAAACAATTTTTAAAATTCTAAGTAATAAGTTACTTGACCTGAGTAACAAGTTACTAGACCTAGCTAAGAGGCTACTTAGACTATGTGACAGTAAGTAACAGGTTATTAGGACTGCATAATAGGTCACCTGACTAAGTAATGGCTTTCTCAGAAAAATTAACATAGTGTAACTAATTACCAAAAGCAGTAATCGGTTACTCAATGAAACAGAATGGATGGGTAATCGATTACACAAATCTATAACCGATTACACAGAGTTGTTAAACCATATTTTCAAATCCAAACTCAACAACTTTCATCCAAACTGAATTGGTCTCATTCCAATCATGTCCTACCTTCGTGTAAGTGTATATTGAAAGGTTGGGAGCCTATTTAAGGGCCTTGGAACACCAATATCGTGACCGGTTAATAATATAAAATTCACACAATTTTTATATACAATTCTCTACACTTATCATGCAACTTTGTTCCAAACTTTCAAAAAAATTCTGAAGTTGTATTAAGTGTTTGTTATAATGTTTCCCGAACTTAAATACCTTGTGAGCATTGTATACTAAGTGAATTAGAAGCAAGGGGATTGCAAGTTATAACAATTTTATATCTTGTAAGGCAATCCTTGCACTAGAAAGTTTTATTCATTCATTGTTGTAAACTTTTCATCATAAGGGTGTGGTGAGAAGGGGAAGAGTGAAGTTGGAAAGGTTGTTTTCCAAGGGTGTGAGATATTAGTGAGTGAGTAATGTACAAAGAGTCTCGGAGAGAGAAATTGTAATTGCTACTCATAATATCAAGTAAAGAAATCTCTTGTGATGCAAGAGTACTTGACATAATAGCCTTCGGTGGACAAGAAGGTGAATCATTATAAGAACATTCGTATACTTTCTCTCTTCTCTTTACTCTCTTACTTTTACTATTTTTAACTTGACATTTTTCTACATCATTTTGCCTTGCAACATATTTTGATTTTATAGCAGAAAAATTAGATATAAAAATAGTCAATTAATTCACCCCCTCTTAGTTGTCATCTAATACTTACAATTGGCATTAAAGCGTAGTTGAGTAAATTATTCCCAAAGATCCTCAACTTTTGACGGCTTCTAAGTCTATTCTAGGTAATGGTTTCAACATTAAAAGACCTCAAATATTTAGTGGAGAATATTATGTATTCTGAAAAATCAGAATGAAAATATTCCTAAAATCTCTAGACTTAGATATACGTGACTCAATAGAACTAGGTTCATTCATACCAAACATGGTTGTTAATGAGGTTAAGCAACCAAAACCAAAATTTTCATGGACCAATGAAGAGAAAAATAGAATCCAATACGACCTTAAAGCCAAAAATATTCTTACATCAACTCTAGGAGTCAAAGATTTTTTAGAGCGTCATGCAGATATATGGAACCAAAGAAGTACAAAGGCCTGCAACAAATAGTGAAGCATCAATATCAAAGCAAGACTCCACATGCTCTGTATGCAGGAAACCAAATCATGTTAAAAGTGTTTGTTCAGCCTTAAAAAAGCAACATATTTTCATAAGAAAGAATGATAAGATGCGCAGAAAAATAAATGTCATATCAGAAGACAATGATGCTGGTTCAAATGTTTAAATCAAAATTAAGGAGAAAGCACATATTTCCTTGATGGCTTCACACAAATCAAATGATGTATATGAAGTTAGTAACTTTGAACCAAATGACACATTTTCATATGATGAGTTACAAAATGCATTTTATTTTGGAATGTCATAACAAAGTTTTAAAGAAAGATATTGATAAACTATATTCCTCTTTATATCCAAATTGTATTCCTCTTGAAACTAAAGTTTCAACAATAAGTCTTGAACTTAATACATTCATCAAGAGCAGTCACGATTTAGATAGGATTGTAAAAGTCTAAAGACATTCAACAGACCCAAGAGGTCTTGGCTATGCAAATATTCATGTGGATAAAACTAAGAATTTCTTAGGAAAAACAATCATGGGAAGCAACATAAAATTTCAAAAAGAAAAAGTCCATACTAATCCTCTTTTTAAAATAAAATTTAGGACACATAAGCATCTAACTACTTATTCTTATTGTAATAAAGTTGGTCACACACCTAATACTTGTCATATTAGAAAATATGGTATGTCATCTGGTCAATATAGATGGGTAGAGAAATTTGCTAACCCCATAGGACCAAAACTACATTGGGTACTAGCATTTTATTTTAATCTGTTTTGTAGGAGTACCTAAAAGCCATATGCAAAATGTGATATCATGACAACTGTTGTTTGAGGCACATTACATAATAAAATTCAAATTTCCATATTATAAAATAAAGGCTCTACTATCAATGGAGAGAACAACAAAAGAAAAATCCTTGATATTAGTAAAGTTGATAATCTCTCTTTGTAATGAATTGTTATAAGAATATAGTACACAACCATATCGATCATTTTAATTAATTAAGCATGAAGTAGTTATTTGTTTGCCTGGAATTGGATTTATTAAAAGAAAAATTGGGGATGATTGTCAAAAGGATAAACAAACAAATAAACTATAAAACTTCTTTTATAATATGGATGCTTATTAAACTCTTCAAAATGGATGTTTAGAGCCTAGTATGATTGTCTAATGAGCATTTTACTTGACAAAGGATTTACCAAAGGCAAGGTTGGTACTACATTATTCATTAAGAAAATATATTATCATACTCTACTTGTTCAAATATATGTTGATGATATTATTTTTGGTTCTACTAATAATCTTTTGTATAGTGATTTGGTAAAATGATACAAGGGGATTTTGAGATGTCCATGATGGAAAAGTTGAATTACTTCCTTGAACTTCAAATCAAACAACTCAAGGATGGTTTTTTAGTGATATACATCTCAAACTCCCCTTGCATCAATTTCGCTGATGTAATCGATTACTCTATTATGAGTAACCGATTACCATGTGTAGTATTTAAATGATTTTTTCCATTTTCAGAACCTTCATCTTCTTCCTTCAACCCTCTCTAAACCGTGGCAACCCCCTCCACTTCGACAAACATCATTTCTCAACTTGTTTGAGTGATTTTTGAGTCGTTTTCTATCACGTTTTCAATTTTAAACATATTTCAACCATCATTTTCATGTTTAGTGCTCTAAATAAAAAATCACAAATTTCTTAAAAACTCAAAGCCTACAAATTTCAAACTTCAATTTCGTGGCTTATTCATCAAAGACCAAGAAGCAACATACCAATGTGTCTCAAAGGAAGCAACCAACTTCTTCTGAGGCTAATATGTTGGATTTGGCACGATTTCTTGCAAACGATGAACAACACAAATTGTTCACAGAGCATTTTCTAGAGAGACCCATTTTCGCTCCTAAGTTTGGTAAGTTACACTCTTTTGAGTCTGATGATTTCATTTTCTCCATCCTTCTTAAGCAAGAAAATATTTTTTTCATTTTAGTGAAGTACATTGTGCCCACTACCCGGAACTTGTGAGGGTATTTTACTGCAATTTGACTTTCAAGATGAATAAAATCTTCTCATATGTCAAAGGCAAGCTGATTGCATTAGACTTTAAAATCTTGAGTTTAATTTTATATAACATACCGTTCATAGGGACAACAACACAATCAGGTTATCAATGTGACTTAAAAGTGGATGACAAAAAGGAATTCTACTACTTTATGTGTATATTTTCTAAGAGAGAAATTGAAATGCGTAAGCAAAGAGTCTCAGGTGAAACTATAAAGAGTAGATATATCCTCTTTGTTAGAAATGTCAATCTATAAGACAGATTGTTTCATTATTGTTTCAGTTATGTTATAGTTCCAAGTTTTTTAATTCATTTACAAATTAGTGGTATAGAACTACAACTTATGTATGATCTTAAGCATAACATTATGATTAAATAAACTTTGATGGTAATGAGACAAATATGGACTTTTAGAGATACTCAAAGCCGTCAACTTATGTTATAATTATAATTGTCATACTTGAGCATTTTGGTGTTTCTAATGTAAGGGAGTCCAAGATTGCACTACATGTTCAGGATAGTAAGATTGATGTGGATAATCCACAAGATGAGATTCTTTCGAGACTCCACATATATAACCTACAAGAATCAACCCTTTACTTTTCCTGTTGATTCATCTTAATTTGCTTCCAAGCCTACCAATCGGATGATCGTGAATGAGTTATTCTGACTTCGAGACTATATCATCACAAGGATGGATGCTCTTGATGCTAAGAATCAACAAGTCCAAGTGGAACTTAGACGATTATCAAATTGGTTGGAATACATCGATTTAGACGATGATAGTGACGAGCCGGAATCTAAGAGTAGTTGTTACCTCGGGTTTGCTCAATTTGTTCCTTTGATGTGTTGTTTATGAACTTGTTGCATTTTATTTGTAATCTTTAACTTTCATTTATGTTTTTCTTTTGTGTATGAACCTCTTGTTATTTCAATGATTATGATGCTATAATTCAAATAGCTTTGTTATCTTATAGCATCTACATTATGTGGTCCATATTGCTTATACTAATATGGGCTTTGAAATAAGTCATTATCTTGTACCCTTTTCTATATATATATATTATGGTGGAAACTTGGCTTTTCCTTCTTTTTGATGAAGTTAAAAGGGGGAGAAAAGTTGGAGTTGTGTTTTCTATCTAAATCTTTGCACGCATATACTTAAAAAAAAGGAGAGTATACAAGATAGGAGGAACATACTCAAGTCAACCAGTCATATCTCATGATGTATTCTAATCTCAGAAAACTCCACTTTCAAAAATATGTTGGTTTGTCATCATCAAAATGAGGGAGATTATTTAGAAGATCTTGCTTCTGACCTTGACACGATTTTGATGAAGACAATTGGTAAAACTCCATTTCCCTCCAAAGATAATGTGTTATATGTTAAAGGACTAAAACATAATATAAATAACATATGCCAATTGTGGGAGAAAGAATACTTGTCTAAAAGGAGCCGAATACTTGTAGGCTAAATGGGAAATAATGGAAAATATTTTTGGAAGAAGACACTAGAGATAGCTATTGAGAATGAAACAAAATTAAAATACTTATTTATTTTTCTATCACTAAACTCTTTATTGCCATCCATTATTTCTAAGTGTGTGGATTTGAAGTTGTTGTAAGTTAATATTTTTAAAATAGTTTATTTTTTCCATTATTATATAATTGGTTGCGAAAAACATTTTAATCAAGAATAATTTTTAAAACTTAACAAACACAATTCAGCCTCTCATATTGTGTTTGGTTGTGCTAACTTCAAACCTTATATGTATAAATTCATCTACTACCAAGGTTTCATAATGATAAACTCTAAATCCTTTAGAAGTTTCAGAGTATTCAAAAAGAATTTGATTATCAACATTTGTATCAAACTTTTTTAGTTGATCCTTAGTATTCAAATTAAATCTTGAGTTTGCAATCTTTCCATATTTCCTGTGGAGTTTTATTTAGAATGGGTGTAATGTATATTCTGTTGTAAATGTAACAAGTTGTATTAACAATTTCTATCCAAAAGTGCTTAGGAGTAGAGTCACTACCCAAAAAAAGGCGGAATGTCCACACTTCGGTAACCACGTCTCTGTAAAACGTGGCTAAAACATTAATTTTTTTCTAATTTGCCACTATACTAGCTGGACCCTGGACCCTCTAAATTATCAAATATCAGGTTTGGGTTAAAGATTGAGACAAATAACATGGTCTCTCATTTCTTCTACTCTCTCTCACATTCCTTCTACTCTCTCTCTCTCATTTCTTCTACTTGCCCTCTCACTGTTTCTCATTTCTCTACACGATCTCCTTTTCAATTATCTACTTCTTCTCTCTCTCTCTCGCACGCTTCTTCCACCATCAACGTCTTCTTCTCCGTGCCATATTGCAGTTTTGCCATCATCGTGAGTTCAACATTCTTATATCCCGTTGTTCAACAATGATCATTCATCGTTCAATGTTATCTTCTTCTGAATATTTATAAATCGTCTTCTTATTTGAATCGACCTCACTCTCTGTTTTGTTCACGTCATTCACCATCTTCTTTGCTCAATGTGGTTGTCAGTACCAACTCAAATTGAAGCTTATTTTGAGGTTCAATTCATTCCAATTTTGGTAAGAAATCCCTAATTTCTTGATTCATCTACTACATTCATTAATCCTAAATTTCTAATTGTATTTGTTAATTTTCTACTAATTTCCACAAATATATACAAATCCCTAACCTCTGAGTTTTTAAGTGAATTATTTTTCCCAAATTGTTTTATTTATGGTTCACAGAAGGTTCAATGGCATTGGATGTCTTCTTAATTAGGAATTGTTGGTAATAGATTTTCCAGAAGTATGTCAGGATAATCCTAAATGATATTAACATTATGTGAAAAACAATGTGATATGATAAGTATACAAATATTCTTAATTGTATATATGTCTTCTTGTACAGAATCCTCTTAAGTTTATGTACATAATTGCATTGAGCTTTTAGAAGAGAACCTACAACAATCCTCATATGTTGTGCCTCTCTGTTTTTATAATGTAATCATATTTGAGATATTAATCGTCTTAGCTATGAACATATTGTCTTAATATTAATACTCCTTATAGATGCACTCCAATTTAGAACATTTTGTTTCAGTTGTACATCCTTGAAATTATATTTTCTTTTTGGACGAAGGTTGTAATGCGCCATTTATGTTATGTTTTGGTGCTAGTGTTTTTTTGTTAGACTATTAGGTAGTGAATGTATTCATTCACATGTATTAGTTACTTTATAACACTCTCTAGGAGAAAGTAAAGCATAAATTGCCATTTATTCTATGCAAATTTTCCTCGTTGGTAAAGTTAGTGTGTGCTTTTATGCTACTTGAACCTTTTCATTGAGAATGGATTTGTCTAAGATAATAAGCATGTTATTTATGAGATTCTATGTTCAGGTCTGTGTCACTATTCCTTATCTAATGTTTGTTTTACTGGTTTTGAATTGGAAGCAGTGATAGATAGAATCAGACTTGTATGTTAGTCTTCACAATTATCTTCAGTGGCCTCCAAAACTAGTCTACAAAACATTTAGTCAAGTATTATACCATCAAGAATGACCTCCAACCAGGTCTCTAATAAGACCTAATCAGATATTTACCAAACAATAACACAAATGATGGTTCTGTACTAGTGTGCCAAGTCCTCAATTTGCAATCCCTTCAATAATTCCAAATTACTAAAATCTCAAAATCGGTTTAAAGCCTCGAAGAGAAACTAAGCATCAGCAGGCCAGTAACAACCTGAGTCAAACTTCTGAAGACCAATAACCAACCAGAACATTACTTCCATTGACCAAAAGTTGTATTTTCAATGGGAATTGCAACTAAACATGGCAGTGGCATCAGCAGCCCTCACAAATATGGTCAGCAATGACAACCTAGCCTCACTTTTCATCCTCAAATAGGATGATGGCCCATATCTGTTAGCCAATAGTTGGAACCAAATATTGGATAAGAAAGTACACAGCAACTATTCATAGCACTCCAAAATTACAATTATAAGTGCTTGATGCACCTGAATTATGTGTGGTTGTGCGTATGCTACCACCAATAAGAGAAGGGAAGCAGAAGTTCATTCAAATCCACTAAAAGGAGAATGTAGAATAGATGCACAAAATAGGGAAACACCATATGCTATATGTAAGAGTAAATATCACAATCTACATGCTTAATAGAGTGAGAGCTTACTCTTTGTACCACAATTGTTATGTTTATACTCCCTTTCTGACTTTGTAGAATCTTGATATTAGCTTGCTAACGCCCCAATGGCCATGTATACTAACTTATTCTGTTGGTCAAACATCTTCATTATTATTACTTATGTTTTAGCCTAAATGCTTGTAATTTTCTTGCAAGTGTTGTCTCTTCTTATCATGTTTCACTAAGAGATTATTATATTTCATTACCTGATAGCCCTCTTGTTGGAAGCATTGGGCGTCCCTGCTTTCCAGAAAAGAAACAAGTATTTTATGGTCATCATGGTGTTGATCAACTTAGAACGCAAATGCAACGTGAGATGGTATGCTATTTAACTTTCCTGTTTATATTCTTGGCCAATGTTTCTAAAATGTCTGTTGAATATATGATTTATTTGCCTTATTTTGTTTGTGTAAAAAGATGTTGTGTCTACTTGATATCATTCTCAGCCTAATAATATTGAATATGAGATTGCCTTGGAATGCTGCTTACTACAAGAAAGAGTAGACACAACATGGAGTATATTGTTTAAGGTATATTCTAGATAATGTGCCAGAAAAATTATTCTCAATTCTAATTTATTTTGTTGTACATTGATCTTTGATTATGATCTTTGTATTCCTTTAGCAACAAGAGGAGGAGTTGAGAAAAGTTGAAGTCTAAATGATCTATTGTAGCTCCTTACCTTTGTTTTTTGTTGTTGGTATATTCTCCTTTCTCTATCAAAATTTTCCTTACTTGCGTATCAGTTTATACAGGCTTGAAGATTCTTACTAGTCTTAATCCTTTATGTCTTCCCTGTTTTTTCTATACAGGGTGGTTACAAGGATGTAGTCTCTGATAGCAAAGTTTTTCTGCTTCTGGTAAGTTCTGCATATGCTTCAAATATTAGCATCTTTTTTTCAGTCAAACCATTTTATTTGTTTTTTCTTTTCAATTTGCAACTCTTTTAGGATTTCAGTACGGTCATGTGAGAGCCTTATGAACTACATACAAAAGGAGAATAGAATTTGTTCCATATTTCAGTAAAAGGGGAATAGAATTTGTTCCATATTTCAGTAAAAGGGGAATGAGGGTGAAACCTATATTTAGTAGGCAGACTTTGAGTGAGTTTTAAAACTTAAAATATTTTTTATCTTTATTGGCAGAAAGTGGGAGTGACTATGTTCATTGACGCAATAGGCTTGAACCTGGCAAATTATCCTTTGTTCAATGTGTCTGCTGTATCTTGTGAGCAAGTTGTTGTGCTTTTTATTGCCAACCTCAATTTCTTAGTATTATCTTATTATTTTCAATTAATATTAAGTACTAATTTCTTTTTACTTAATAGGATAGGATATTAGAGCCTTTACCTCAAGATCATGTTGCTACTTCAGGCGTTTCATCATAGGTATTGGCTCAACTTGATGATTCAAATGGAAAACTCCATAAAGCTAAACATTCAAGAGGAGCGCATGGTGTGTTATTTTCCTTGCATTCTTTTCAGTTGTAGAGAGAGTTTTTAGGGAGGATTTCTCAACAAGACATGTGTACAAAGTAGCAGCGAAGAAAGTTGCATTTTCAATTGTAAGTGGCATCAACTATAAGTTTCTTTCCTTTGCTTCTATCCCTCCTTCATCAGCATTAGCATCCGCGGAACTTCAATATTAGCATCTTTTCTTTTGCTCTCTTTCCTGACCTCTATGATCTTTAGTTTTATGTTTGAACAACAAGCATTTTTTCACATGGGCAAACAAGCAGCAGAAAGACATACACCATGAGTGGTATAATTGAGTATGTTGTAGCAGACATTTTTAACTATATACAAAAGGTACTGAAATATGATCAAATCAACACATGGTTGCATAAATCATGTCTTTCTCAAAACCATTTTTGATTAAGTTTTGCTTTTTTATAGCACCTGGAAAGAGAATTTGTTTTGAAGTTTTCAGCATTTAAGATAATGTGAATGTATGTCTCCTGTTTACCTAAACTTTTGGAACTCCAATGCTAGGGATCTTTAATGATCTTACTGGGAGTATTCCAATGCACCTATTTTCAGTGCCAATGTTCAATTAAATTTTACTATAACTTCATATTCTCTTGAGTATTTCCCTTTAGTAACAAATAACCATTTAGGATTACATTAGAACTTTGAGCCTTGGTGATTGGGATTGCATGAAGTGCCTTCAGGCTTCTGCAGATTGTGGCTTTTGTGCTTCTGAAAATAACAAGGTAACATTTTCTCCTTCTTAAGATTAACTACTTCAGAAGTTATCATCATTCTCATGTTTCATATACCTCGGTACAAATAACCATTTAGCAGCATGCTTATCATTACTGCATCATATATGAACTTTTAACTAATTTTTACTTCTCATATATGAACTTTATTTTATACTAAACAGTGCCCTTAACTTAAAAGCATGAGTTAAGGAATACACTAAAGAAAATTTGCATGAGAAAATGGTGCACTAAATATATTGAAAAGTGTTACGCTTAATTTTACCAAGACAAACTTTCAGCTTCTTGATTCCTTAACCTGAAGTTTAAAATACTCTACAGTTACTCAGGATTGTGTACTTGAGAATTATGTTGAAAGTGATCACATATATTTTCACATAACTCCACTATTAAAGTTGTATGAAACATAAGCTTTACATTTTGTTTCAATAGTTTAGATAAATTATGTTACAAAATGAAGCTTATGGTAATGTGTAATATACAGTTCTAATACTAGTACCAATCATCATGTGCAGCTCTTACCTGTGGCATGTTTGAAATCCAATGATACAACAAAGGATTAGTGTCAGAAAGAACATAGGTTATGGTATACAAGGGTGTGTCCTAACAAAACAAAATGGGTTACAATAGTAGATACTAGCGTTATGTTAAAATAAAATGTTAAGCACACCTTATTTTAAATAGAAATACTACTAAAATATGAGTTAATATTGAATTAGTAGATTTTGTGCTTTATTCTACTCTTTTGATTTTTCAGGCATATGGTAATGATAGGAAAGAAGTTAGAGTTGCATTGTCATGATCAATAACTTTGTCCTTTGAATTTCTTCATCGGTTCCAGAACAATCAAGATAATGAAGAATAGAAGGTTCTGCAACAGAATAGATTATCTCTCTTTGCCTATTAGTTGAGATTCCTCTAATTGTATGTGAAATTCATTCCTAAGTAGCAAGCAATGATGTGTCAATTAATATGTTTTTTGCTTGTGATTCACAATATGGTGCTTTAATAGAAACCATACAATTTTCAATTTTTTTGTCTGTTAGCAGATTGAATTATTGATACAGTTACAGAACCTTTTGTAACTATATGATTTTTAATTATTTAAGTTGTTGTTGATCAAGTCCTGATACATCTATAAAAAATTTATGCGATTATTATTAGCTAGCAAATATTTAATTTTATTAGAAATGACCATTATATTATTGAATATAAAGATTTAGCACATCAAGATGAGGATAGGAGTATGTATGAAAAAAACTTTAAATAAATTTAAATAGCCACGGTTTCGCTGTGGCAAAATCAACAAGTTAGCCACGGTTGTTTTGTAGCAAAATCAACATCTTAGCCACAGTCAGTATCGTAGCCAAATAAACTAGGTCGTGGCTAACTAAATGTTACCACATTACTAGAAAGCGTACCAATATGACATATTAACCGTGCCTAATATTTAGCAACGCCACCCTTTGCCATGGCAACAGTAAGTGTGGCCATTCAATTTAGCTATGGTTTTTTTGCACATTAGCCGCGGTTGCAACCGTGGCTAAATGGACGTTTTGTTGTAGTGAGTTAACATTCAGCAATGTTCTAGCCACTTGAAGAGATATGTTCTTTCTCTCAATCACACCATTTTATTGTGGTGTTCTTGATTGAGAAGTTATGGACAATTCCACTTTCCTCATAAAACTTAGTGGATAGCTCATTTTCAAACTTTCCAACATGGTCACTCCTAATTGAAGTAATCAATAAGCCTTTTTCATTTCAAACACGTGAAGGACTCATCCTAGTGAGCTACGAACATAACCCATGTCCATTTAGTGCATTAGTCTACAATGACTAAACCATATTTCTTTCCACCTTACAAACACAGTTCTTATTGGACCAAGAAGATTAATGTGTAGCAACTCTGGTGGTCTTGAGGTATTAAAAATATTCTTGGGTTTGAAAGATCATTTGACTTATTTTCCTTTCTAACATACTTCAGAAAGAAAGTTGGACTTGAACATAAGATTTGGTAATCCTCTCATGAGGTTATACTTACTTACCATTAAAATTAATCTCTGGGGACCAAGTCTCTTACACCAAATTCATTGCTCATTTTAAATGGTCAATAAACATGATAAATTTTGATTAGAGAGGTCTTATAACCCAATCTTGTAAAGATTATTTTGCCACTTAGCAATGAATAAGAAAGACCTGCAAAACTGTTGGTCTTGCACTTGTCATTATCAAAGATAACGGGAATCTATTATCACATAAGTCAATTATGTTAAGCAAATTATATTTTATTCCTTGAACATATAGGGAAATGAAGTTTAACCTATTTTACCAATTCCTATTATCTTTCTTTTTTGATTTCCTTCTTTGGTAATATGATATGAGTAGCTATCATCCAAGTACTAGGATATGCATTTCCTTTCTGTTGGTAAGCAGATATGCAATAGGGATTATCTTATATTAATCTATCTATATAGACTTGGGTCCTCTCATGTTAGTAGACTTAATAGGTTTATGCATGATTTTATTTTTATACATACATTGGATGTATGTCCATAATTACCACCACTTTCACGAGATGAATATATCCTTAAACAATAATATATTTAAATACATGCTCCACATGTTGGGTGTATGTCCATACTTAAGATTTTCTTTAAACACACACACTTAAAGAATTCTTCTTCTTGGTACACAAACTTTTAGCTTCTGTAGCTTTAGATGATCGATTAATGTGTAATCAAATTTTAATTATGCAATGTTAATTTTAACTTAATCCATTAGTCAATCAATTATAATATAAACCATAAAACTAAAATTGCTTTAAGATTGACTAATGAATTTAAGTTAGTCCAAAGATGAAATAGTTTAAAATAATATTTGGTGATAGACCCCAAATTCTATTGCAAATATTTTTAAAACTTTGTTGGAATTTCACAATAAAACCAGTTTTTATGAGTGTAAACATTTTTGCTTGATGATTTTTATAGTAGGAGGGGCCAAACCAAGTCTCTAATGACCATGTAACCGATTCCTAGTTAGTGATATTAGCAGTTTGGAAAATCCATTTAAACAAACATGGTGCCTCACGTTTTATATAAAAGGAAATAATATGTAAACGATGATATAGTAAAACTTGATAGTGTTGAAAAAATTATTCCACTTGAAATAACAAATTTAAGAGTTTAAATCCATCAAAGGGGTTTAACTATAATTTTGGAGGTCTAGGTTGTGGAGGGTGTGAGATAGGAGGTGAAGTATGGTCTAGTATAGGGGTTGTGGGAAATGAAAAATAGGGGTTTTGAGTTTGTGTATAAGCATGAAAAGGTGAGGATGGTAATGGGTTTTGGAAAATAGGAACATGAGGAGGTCAGGTTGAGGTAATAGGTAAGGGTTCGTGGCATGTGAAGAGGAAGACATGTTAGGTGGTTATGGTGGTGGCATAGGTAAGAAAAATCAGTAATGGCTTCATATCTAACGTCTTATTGATCTTTATTTTCCTACTGTTATTCAGCAAAAATTTGAAGTACCATTTTATCAAGTTCTTTGTTAGAGTCTGAGGCATAATCAACAATGAAAGTACTAAATGATAGGAATCAAGTCATGATTGAGCAATAAAAAATTAAAATGAAAGTACTAAATGATAGGAATCAAGTCATGATTGAGCTATAAAAAATTAAAATAAGAGAGAAAATTTACGAACAAAACATCAAATGACATTAATAATATTGTTTTGGTCTGTCTTTCTTCTTCAACATATTAGGATCTATATACAGTGACAGATCTAAGACTCGGGAGTAGGGTATACAATATTTGTTAAAAATTAAAATAAAAAAATATTATCGTATATTAAAAGATGAAAAGATTAATGTCAAAATCACAAAATTTTATTATAGCTAATTAAATAAATTATACACTTCGTAATTGATCAATATATGACTTCATATTTTAAAATTGTTTAATGATCAACCTATTGTTAATATTGTTGAACACATCTCACTTAATATAAGTCACTAAATATTCATTTATCGATGTATCTCTCATTCATCATACAACTTACTTTTTACAAACTTGATAGATGAAAACACTCTTTCTTTCTATGGTTGTTATGGCGACATGTAAACTCATTGAAAACTTCAAAATAAAATGATAAATTAATGGGTAAACAATGTGTTTTCCACTTTTAATTAATTTCTCTAAAAGATTATTAATTCTTTTCAAAGATTATATCAATGATTGATTATCAAGTATCACCAAATCAGTTGAACAAAAATCATGTGTTTTCAACACGTCTTGTAAAATTATTGATGTATAAATCAATAATTAGTAGATATACACTTAATGATTAATAGAAATAATGTTAAACAAAATGAAAATAATGAAGTAAACAAAGAATACATACGATCTAATTTCTTTTAAGAAAAAAACCAATTGAATGTATGCACACCCTCAATTGAATGGGGCACACCCTCAATTGAATGGGGCACTGTCCATGCCTATATACTAACGTCAAACTGAAATTAAGGTTTTGAAAGGACTAGGATAGTTTTGGGCCTCACAAGCTGAGCCCAATAACTTACTAACACTTCATTAATTAAAATAATTGTTTCTCCAAATAATCAGACATGGAATTGAGCTTTTGTTTGTGACTCCTGGCCCTGAATGAGTATCCCTCTTTAGTCATGGTAATTGGACTGCTATCAGCAGCTTGGGCAGAGAAGGTGGACTTATGCATACAATTCAGGAACAGAAAGAAAGAGAGATAATGTATGAACAAATTTTTTATCAATGCAAATGATATCTAAGAATGCCAAAAAAAATTAACATTGCCATTAACAAAAACTCATGAATCTACTAGGCTATAGAAGGACTGTAATTGTCTTTAAATATATAATGAAGGTGTAAGCAACTAGATAATCTAATGGTGGATATGAACTCCTCATACACCACATTTCAATCTTCAAGTACGAGTAGTAAGTTTGTTGGCTACAACTTCTGTAAGGAGCTTATGGTGAGGAATCAGTCAAAGCGAATAATTAAGCATGAGATGTTGGATTTGCTCATCCTACTCAAAGCTTCATTTGCCAAGCACTCTGCTGCTTCTTGTGGATCCTCTATGTGCCTAATAAGATTCACTGCTTCTTGATTCTTCATCACCTACTCATACAAGATTCATGAGTTACTAATTCAATAAAAAAATTTATTTTTTAGAAGCCATTATTTTCTTTTGTTTAACAAATGGTATCCCCTCAACCTAACCTATGCGTAAAGAACTAATCTCTTTCATGACACGTGATTGCCCCTCCTAATAAGTGTCGTTCCTAAGAATCGAAACTTTAACCTTCTGATCAATCTGGGGATCTAATAGGGCCTTACAGCACTAAACTAAGAAACATTCTAAGAGTAACTATCTCATATGGGGCTTACCTCCCAAATGCCATTGCTTGCTAAGATTAAAAAGTCAGTATCAGAGTCAATCCTGTCAACTCCCACAACAAGTTCTGAGCCTGTAGAATTCTTTGTACCTGTTGTTTTTTATTCTCAATTAATATTTCTAAACCCCTCCAAAGTGGAAAGTCATAGTCATTATAATAGTGACAAATGTATATGATATGAGTAATTGATACCTGAAAAGAGTCCCTGAAACCAATTTATCTTGGCTGATTTTTTGTGCATACCAGTTATCTGTTGAGCTATGCCATGTTTACACAAAACAGTTCCATAATCACCCAAGTTGGCTATCACAAGTTTTTCTCCATTTATCACCATCACAGATGTTGAACCTATTCTGCATGTCTCCTCTGATTTATTTGCCTCTCTTATCTTTGCCTTTGCAGTCAAGTAAGCCCTCTTCAGTGCTTCTTTGGTTTTTCTCCTCATATGAGACTAATACATAATTCAAATGTAACAAAATCTAAACATTTGTAGCACAAAATACTCAAGTTTGGTTCCAAAATTATATAGAATCATGGTTTCAAATTGCAAACCGCATCTCATAATGCAGCCGCAATATTGTGGTTGTGGTGACAATTGCAATCTTATCACATCGCAATTATGGTGTAACACTAAATCACAATGATGCAGACATATCGGGCCTCAATGCAATTGCATATGGGCCGTATTGACCGCATTAAATGACAAAAAATTCACACTGGTCGCAATCCACATCGTAGAGGTCGCAATCCACATCGTAGAGGTCGCAGTTACTGCATCCCAATAATGCAATCCTGACAGAACATTAATTTAAAACACTAGGTAGAAATAAGGACAATATTGATGGATTACTTCTGTGAGCTTCTTGTCAAAGAAATGAGACTGCATATACTTAATAATCCCATCTCCAATTAGAGCATCAAAGATGCCAAAATACCACAGTTCTGTTTCATCTATTTGCTCCCTCTGAATCACAACTGAATCAAAATCTGAGTCATTAAAGTCATCATTGATTACATGATGCTCCACCACATGAAAACCATGTGTTATTGGCATCAACCATGAAGGCTTCTTTGCAGTGCTATGATTTCTCTTTCTGCCTCCAATTCCTAATATAAACTGTTTCAACCGGAATTGCTGTTCAAACCAATAGAGAGATATCAGTTATTGCAGTAAATTACTACTTCTTGATATGAATAAGCATTTGGCAACATCTCAAAAGGTAAGACATTTTCTGTTTTCAAGTAGAGCCTTTGCATTTTTAATCTACAAGACAGAAATAGGAGGCATAGGAGAAATTTAGTTTAAGGGGAATCAGACCAAACCAAACATATATATCAGTGTTTTAAATTGCAAGTCCCAATAGCACTTGTGATTGTAATATTATAGTTTTGGGAGTCTGTGCTACGTAATCACCCACAGCCACATTTTATACACTGAATGATAAAACATAAAAAGAAAAGTTTCTAGAATTTTAAGTACATGAAATCAATGGCAAAGTTGGAGGGGGCCATGGCATACACTAAACAGAACATGTTTCTTCCGAGGTTTTAAATAACTGCTTCAGGAGGGATTTCGGAAACTTAAAAAACTTTTGCAGGTATTTGCCATGAAGTGGGACACAATTATGGCCACAATATGGTTTCAGTGACTCCAAAACGTTGACATATGGCACCTGTCGTAGTCGCGGACCCAAATTTAAATCTTTTGTTTCTACTTTCGAATTATTTTTTAAGGAATTCAATATAACAGTAGAGTAGTAAAATAAACACTGGCTTACCTTGATCTTGATATGTAGATCCATCATTCCCATGTTTTTTCTCTAAATATTTGATCAGAACCTCAGAGAAAATCTGGCACTACTAGGAGAAGGTGATCATAAAAATCAGAAAACCAAGTTATTCAGTGATATAGGCTTTGGCTTGCAGTGATATATCCAATCCAATAACGGTGTTGAGTCAGGAAGAAGTAGCTGCTCAATTGAGAATATTAAACGAATTTAATTATCTGTTTGGAAAAAATTGAATAAAAAGTAACCGTCAGTCTCTCCATTTTTTGAAGTTTTGAATTAACAAAAGAAATGGACTTCAATACAAAGAATCAAATTAAATCATTGCTCCTACAAATAACTGACAAGTGACAACTCAGAATTTCCTAAGGGATTTTTTCCCTTCCTTTTGTTGGTTATAATTAAGCAGGTGTTTATTATTTTTATTGAGTAAATTATATTCATACTCTGAGTTTTAATAAAATTATAAAATCATCATCTTCTTTTTGTATATACATCAATTACCCTAATTTTATAAATATATTATACTGAATACCCCTTAAATGAGAGGTAAATATAAATTCTTAAACAAAAAATGTGATAATCATAATTAAGTTAATCAAAATATGATATATTATTGATGCAAATTGTGTAGTGGTTAATGTTTATTCATTATTTTTGGTTCGATACAAACTATATAAAAGTTTCAAGGATGTGTTTAAATCACTCTTATATTATATTGTAACAAACTAAAATTAATGAAGAGGTAATGACTCTTATACAATTTGGAATTGTTTTTACAAAATATCATATTTTGTTTAACTTAATTATTTTTATCACTCTTTTTTTTGTTTGAAATATGGAAGAATAATTTGTATAATTTCACTGAAATGTAGAGTTAATGTACTGTAATTTACTATATTTTATTTTATCTTATGATGAGAAGGCTTGGTTCAATTGGTTGTATGAAAAGTGTAACTGAGTTGGGTCTACATGGCTTACCAAGAAAAGTGGTATCATCAATTTATGAATGTTTGCTGATAAAACATGGATTTCCATACTTGAAAAGAAAGAACTCAAGATGGGAACAAGAAGAGCAAAGATTCAAGCTTCATAATATCGAAGAATACTTCATAATATTTTCATTATTGAATTATGATTACAAAGATGTAAGACTCATATTTTATAGTAAAATCACAAACAAAACTCAGCTTAACTAACTGAAGTAACTAACTACATAATCGGTTAACCATATTGTTAATCGATTATACAAAACAGAAAACACATCTATTTTAACATGTCCTCACAAGCTGGAATGTATCAAACATTTCAAGCTTGAAATGATTTTACTGAATCATGATGATTATACTCTAAAACCTCCTCATGCTGGTGAACGAATCTTGATCTCCCAGTCTTGAAATCTGAATGTGAAGCAACATTGACGCTTAACCACCATAGGCAGAAGCAACTTCATCCAAAGCTTAACCATCTATTTTGATAGAAGCTTAACCAACCAAACCAACCATCATGGATGAAAGAGAGAAATGAGATGAACCTTAATCTTGATCCTTATATGTTGCTTCAATGAGGAAAAAAATTACGCACTATAATGTTGTGTGTTTAATGAGAGAGATGGGTAAAGAAACTAGAGTAATAAAGAAATGAGAAATAATTGGGGGTAATAGATGAAGAATAAGAAAAGAACGTAAAGATTCTCACAATTTGAATAATATGGATTCTTGTTGCCATTGATGTAAGAGAACTTCTCAACAAGATATCTAAATGAACGAAGGATGACAACCATTTATTTATCCAACATATCTGCCATAAGGTTGAGCATCACATCCACTTTTTGCACAAAGAAGTTATATGTATGTGCCAGAACTAGATTCTGATGTGTGGAGTGAAAGATGTGGCAAATAAAATCTTGTAATCTTGTTTATTGTTAGTATTGCCCCCATTGGAAAGAAACCTCTATTTCCATAACTGATTCATTCTTCTCCAGAAACTCACATATTTTCTTCTTCGGAATTTCATCACATATCCAAAGAAATGGGAGAAAAGAACCCAAGCAAGAAGAATATGCAACACAAAAAAAAATGCCATCACAAATGGGGTGGTGATCAACACAGTCTACATTGAATCATTGAGAACACACTCAATCAAGAAAACTAATAACTCACTGCCTAAAACTAAAAGCAAGGCAAGTTCTCACTTCTACTTGGATTTCTTCAAACACCAAGAATGTCTCAAGAACCCAGTGGATGTATGAACGTGTGGAACCAAGGACTAATGTTGTTGGGTCAAGATGTAGAGCATCACCAACTTCTTTTTATATCCTCATTAATATTGAATAGAGTCTCCAAGAAACCAAAATAAGCTACTGCAACCTCTGGATTATCTACACAACATTTGATAGCTTTCAAAATAAGTGAATGCAGGTCTTGTTTGTGTTGCTCTTAATCACACTTTTGCAGATGGAAAGATAGCAACAATAGAGTGATGAAGAGGAAAGACATAAGCGGAAGCTATCGAAACAATAATTATCGCTCTGATACCATGATAAAACATGGATTTTCATACTTGAAAAGAAAGAACTCAAGATAGGAACAAGAAGAGCAAAGATTCAAGCTTCATATTATCGAAGAATACTTCATAATATTTTCATTATTAAATTATGATTACAAAGGTGTAAGACTCATATTTTATAGTAAAATCACAAACAAAACTCAACTTAACTAACTACATAATCGGTTAACCATATTGTTAATCGATTATACAAAACAGAAAACACATCTATTTTAACATTTGCAAAAGCGAGCATCATTAATGAATGAATGTTTATAGTCGTAACTATAAATTATCCACAACTAGGTTTTCTTGGTAGACAATATTTGAATTCATCATCATGTGGATGTGAGCTAAATCCTTAGCAACTAGATCAAGTTTTGTTGGGCACTAATGTTTATTTGTTTGTCCTTTTTTTATTTTTATTTTAAAAATATTGATTTTAGTCCCTCAATTTTTTTACGTTTACTTCATTAAAAATTTAAAAACCTAAAATTGTAGCCAAAAATATTAAAAATGGGTCTAATTACTTTTTTTTAGCATATTTTGTAACATCTGATATAGACTAATTTAACCCTAAAAATAACTAATTTAATCCATAATTGATATTTTTTGTAATCATTTTGGTTTTCTTTTTTTTTTAACTTTTGTGAGCATGCAATTTTGAGGAATCAAAATAGGAATATACTCATAATTTTTTTTTTATGATTTTGTGATTTGAATAGCAAAGAATTTGATATAGTATAATTTTAAATTTTAATTAATAGTTCCTTCTTATAGTTTTTTCCGCTTGTGCTTAAACACAAGGCAAATTTACTTGCATGGTGCACCTTGACCGAAAATTTACGGTCTTAGTGTACCTTTTAGAAATATTACCAAACTGGTGTAGTATTTATATAATCGGCATCTCATTTGTCGATTTTGTTATTTTTTTTTATTTTACTCCCCCAAAATCGTCAACAAGGGGGAGTTTCTTTATTTAAATTTTTTTCTCTCTCCCCCCTAAATCGGCAATGGAGGGGAGGGAGTTTATGTTTTTTTATTCTCTTCCCCCTAAATCGGCAATGGAGGAGTCTTATGTTTTGTTTTTTTTATTCTCTCCTCCCTAAATCGACAATGGGGGGAGTTTTATGTTTTTTTTATTCTCTCCCTACTAAATCGGCAGTGGGGGAGTTTTTTGTAATTTTTATATTTTTGATTTCGTGAGTCCTAATCCTATATATACCTCCAAGTACATTATCTTTCCACAAAAATTTCTCTTCATTTTGAACTTTCTTTGAGTAAACTTTCTTTGTAGAGGTTATTATATCATTTAGTTACTACATTTTATTTCATTCTTATAAGTTTATATGTTTTAATCTTATTAATTGTTAACTGTACATGGCCATTGTGAGAGATATTGTTAGCGATTTTAGCGATGAATAGCAGATTGAAATGTGTAGTGATGAGGAGGAGGTTCAGTTTGATAATGGTTCTTCTCGTAGTATGACATATACTACTTCATCATTATTTTTCTTGAACACAAATGCTGAAGTTGGTCGTGATTTTGGACATACAATCGGTTTAACGGATATTATTGATAATGATTTGTCTATTGGTATACAATTTGAATTTAAAGAAGCCACAATAAATGCAATTAGAGAATTTCATATCAAAAATTCATTCGACTATGTTGTTATAGAGTCTAGATCGGACATATACATTGTCAAATGTAAACATTTTGGTGCAGGATGTGAGTGGCGAATTCGCGCTTCTTATAACGTTAAACGCGATTATTGGGAGATTAGGAAAATTAGTGGAACACACAATTGTGTATCTAGGTTAGTTTCCCAAGATCATGGTAAATTAAATTCGTCATTCATTGCAGACCTTATTGTTAATTTGGTATCTGCAGATCCGAGTATACTAGTTAAGGCACTGGTGAAAGAGGTTGTTAGTCGCTTTGGTTATACAGTCACGTATAGAAAGGTGTGGACTGCAAAACAAATGACCATGGCAAAAATTTATGGTGATTGGGAAGGGTCATATAATGAGTTACCACGATGGATTAATGGTGTTCTTGCAGAATGCATAAATGGTGTTCTAAAAGGATCTATAGCTCTCCCTATCACTACCCATGTTAGAGCAACATACTACAGGCTAAATGAATGGTTCAATGGACATCGAAATGAAGCCTCTAACATGATTATGGTCGGGCATGTATATTGCGAAAACTTAACAAAGGTGATTAAAAAAAATCAACGTAAATCTACATGTCAACTGCTTCGTAATTTTTCACGAGAGACTAGAGTCTCTGAAGTTGAAGTTGTATCTAGATCTGGTGGTCGGAAAGTGAGGCTGTGTACAGTGAAACTTGCTGACAATTGGTGTGACTGTGGAGAATTTCAATCATTAAGATTGTCATGCTATCGCAACATGCGCTTCTTTGAATTTAGATTGCAACCAATTTATCTCAACAACTTACCGCCTAGATAATCTTCAGAAAGTCTATGAATATGAGTTTCAACCAATTGGTAATGAAGAATACTGGCCTCCTTATTCAGGTCCAACATTCATTCCCAATCTTGTTATGCGTAGGAAAAGAAGTGGAAGACCAAAGACTTCACACATTCACAATGAGATGGATGAAGTTGAAGGTGAAAGATTAAAAAATTATGGATGGTGTAGAACCGAAGGGCATAACAGGAAGACATGTCCATTACGATCTAGAGAATTGGGGAAGAGTTCTAGGCAACATTCCTAAGAGTAGTTTATATTTTAATCCTTACTTTTATAATATATTTTTATTGATTTATAACATCTTCTCTAAATTATGTGTAGTGAATATACTATAATTATAAACTATTAATATACTATAGCTATATACTAAAAATAAATAAATATAATTATATTAATATAATGTATTTCTATTGATCTATAACTATATATACAATATATTAATATGTAGTAACTATATACAATGTATTAATATGTAGTAACTATATACAATGTATTAATATGTAGTAAATATATACAATATATTAATATGTAGTAACTATATACAATATATTAATATGTAGTAACTATATACAATATATTAATAGAATAATGAAATTAACTATATATGTGTATGCAGTATAATCAAATTAACTATTACAAAGCCAATGTATTATTGAAACTTGACATTAACTATGTACGTGTGGTCAAAGAGTGAATTGCATGTTCAATGGTGTAGGGAAAGTGAATGCAAAGAAAGTGAAAATATTGAATGACCATACATGCATAGTGTGGTGCAGAGAAAGTGAATGCAAAAAAGTGAAAATATTGAATGACCATACATTGCATAGTGTGGTGCAGAGATTCTTCATTGATTGAAGAAGTGAATTCAAACAAAGTGAACCTATTGACTGACCATACATGCATAGTATGGTGGAGAGATTCTTCATTGATTGAGGAAGTGAATGAAAACAAAGGGAACCTAATGAGTGAACTGGTGCAGATTTTTTAAAATTATTTTCATACAAAAATCGTCCATAAAGTTGACGATTTTGGTGTTTTAATTTTCATACAAAACTCGGCCATGAGGTAGCCGAGTTTGGTGTTTTTATTGTTACACATAACTCGTCCATAGAGTTGACGAGTTTGGTGTTTATATTTTCATTTAATACTCGACCATAGAGTTGACGAAATTTGTGCCATTTTCTTTTTTTTTGTCTAATATAACTCGTCAATAGAGTTGACGAGTTTGGTGGGGTTAGGGCATTGAATATAACTCGGCCATGTGGTAGCCGAGTTTGGTGGGGTGGGGTTAGGGCATTGAATAGAACTCGACCATTTTGTTGACGAGTTTGGTGTTTCTTTTTTGAAGAAAACTCGGCCACTCACTCACATTCACTATTCACTCACATTCACTGTCCATTTAAAAATATTGCCAAACTTTGTTGGCATGTACATTTCTTCAAACTTTGTTACAGTCAATATACACTCACATTCACTATTCACTCACTCACATTCACTATAAATATTGCCATGTAGATTTCACTAAGTCACATCCACTCTTCATACTTTCTTCACTACTTTGTTCACACCTTCTTCACACTTTGTTCAATCTTTCTTCACATATTCATACTTTGTAATGGATTACCTTAATTCAGGGCCAATTGACATTTCACTACTTACAATACAAAATGATCATATATCAAACAATGTATGGAATGACATTGAATATAGTTTTCGGCCCAGATCTTGTTTCTGGCAAATCGGTACCTTCTGAGCCAGTGTTGCAAGTTATCCGGAACACTGTTTTTGGTAACTTGTTGACACTTGGAGCAGTAGAAATCAACAACCATCTACTATTATCATTGATCGAGAGATGGATGTCGGAAACGCATACTTTCCACTTTCCATGTGGAGAGTCCACTGTCACTCTTCAGGATGTGGCTTACCAACTTGGCCTTCCAATAGAAGGAGAAGTTATTACCGGAGTGACAAGTACGGATTGGGAAGCACTTTGCATCCGGTTGTTGGGTGTTGTTCGAATTGGTAACGAATTAATGGGGCAGAAGGTGAAACTCACTTGGCTTGAGAGGACATTTCGTGATCTCCCTGAGAATGCTAATGAAGTTATTATTGAACAACACGCAAGAGCATTTATTCTGAGAATGATCAAGGGATTTCTTATGCCAGATACATCAAGTAACCGAGTCCACCTTATGTATCTGCCCTTGCTTAAGGACTTAACAGAGACATTCCAATACAGTTGGGGCTCAACTGTATTGGCTTGTCTTTATCGAGGACTATGTCGTGCAGCAATAATTAGTGATCAAAAAGATATTGGAGGATGTCTACTACTCCTTCAATCATGGGCATATGATCGCATTCAAAATCTTGCACCAAGACTGCGCGACCTAGCAACACCTTATTTTCCATTGGTGAAAATGTATATATTAATTTTATCATTATATGTAAAAATTTAATTAACAAAAGTGATTCAAATTTTTTTTCTAACTAACAAAGAATAATAATAGATGGTCACAACATTTAATCACCACCAACATCCATGGACATGCTGTTAATATCATACGAGCAAGTGTTTGACCGTATGTGCGTTGATCAGGTATATTTATATTTTTATATTTTATGTACAAATGTATATTATTATGTTTGTATATTTATGTTTGAATATTTATTATATTAACTTTTTAAGTAACATTTTTACCAGTTTTGGTGGATGTCATATTCCCAACTGCCTTTCCTGCCAAACATCTCAGAGAGAAGCCGATCACGTGTGTCACTAATCTGTTTCGCAATTATGGAATGGCACCCTATTGATCGGGTTCTGAGGAAATTTGGTTTTGGTCAACCAATTCCACAAGATCCAGTGAATTGTGAAAAACTTCATAAAGTTGACTTGCGTGGCAAAACTGATTGTAACTGGCCACGTAAGCATCATCGTTGGATTCGAATATGGAATAATTGGGATAACTATGTCGTCGATGGTTTTCTAGCATATACACTGCATTTGAACCACTACTCTAAGTATATGCAATGGTATTTAAAAAGGACAAGAACATACATATCTAGAGATGGAGCACACTCTGATGGAATGGTAAAAAAATTTATAAATTAAACTTTGTCTTTAATTCTATTATTTAATTCTAATTTTCTCTAAATTTTACAGTACACATTTGCAAAAAGAATTTGTGATCAGAGTCGTCCTCCAGCTTCACGTATAAATCCCACACAATCTTTATGTGACGTCTTCTCATCTGGTCGTGAAATAATGGGAGCATTGACTGAACTATACCCCAATGCATACTCTACCCACATTCATGAAGCTCCTACTCATCATTATGATATACCGGAAACTGACTCTCCGCAACGAACTCATGTGGATAGTCATTCTCAAGGACATACTTCATCAGTTATTCCTCAACAACAACAACAACAATCGTATGAGTTCGCAAATTATAATTATTCATAAAATTATTTGTCATCAGGTTCTCAAATTCCACTACCAACAATGTTTGCTACTACTTCAAGTACACCATTGTCGGCATGATTCTCAACAATATTATCGTCCTACTATGGCGTCTACAAACATTTTTGGTATACAATATACTGATGACAAAGTTGTGGTTGAGGATGTTGATGAAGATGAAGATGATTCAGATGAGGAGGAGCCACAATTGGAGACACGTGGTAGAGGGAGAATCTCGCAGCGGAATGAACAATAATTAAAAGTTCAATCGCCAAGAAGGAGAAAACCACCTCCATGCGGCACTTCATCACACAAACGTCATTAAAGTTTTCTGGGATTTAACCAATTCAAATTTTAAAAGTGTAATATGTTGTTTTCTTAATAACTAGTGTTGGAACAAAATATTGATGTATTGTTTGTTGCTAAGGTTAGGGTTTGAAAATATTTTAATTATATAAAAAACTCTCCCAAAAGTGCCGATTTAGGGGGGGGAGAATAAAAAACATAAACCTCCCCCCTTGCCGATTTAAAGGGGAGAGGATAAAAAAAAAATATAAGACTCCCCCCATTGTCGATTTAGGGGGGAGAGAATAAAATAAAATAAAAACATAAA